>NW_019396030.1:517640-682898 GCF_000591075.1 Eurytemora carolleeae
GGGGGGGGGGGGGGGGCTTGGTCCATAGGCCCCAAACTGAGAGCCGGCTCTCTCTGAGGAAATTTATGATTTGAAATAAAAGCATCAAGAGATGAAAGACACAAAGAAAATATAATTGAATAAATGACCCGAAATACCCGTTAAATTGTTTTTCTAATCTTATTATTTATACTAATAAAGCGCATCTTCTATTTCAACTTTTAATTGTGGCTTTATCCGTGATCATCTTCTCTTTGTATAGTTTAAACAAAATCAAAATAAGTTTGCGGATTTCATAATATTTTTCGCGCATTTTCAAAATTTTACAAAAATAAAAAACTTTTTACACAAATTTTTAAAATTTTGATCATTTATAAACCTTCCCTGGGGTCACGTTAGGTCACAGAAAAAATTTGGGCCCGATCAGTTCAGCTGTTTAGACGTTTATTGGACACAAACAAACAAGCAACAGACAGACAGACAAGCTAAATTTATATATAGACTAGGCTTTTGGACAAACGAGAGGAATTGAGTTGCACTTGGATTGATACCGGTCTAAATGGATTTATTGGAGTAGGGCAGGCACTACATACAGATAAAAAGTTTGAGAACTAGAGTTTACAAATAGAAAGTAAGATAGAACTAGATTATAGAACGTAGGAGAACTAAAGTTTACAGATAGAAAGTAGAAGAACTGGAGTTTACAAATATAAAGTAAGAGAACTGGGTTTTACAGATAGAGAGTATAAGAGCTGGAGTTTACAGATGGAAAGTAGGAGATCTGGAGTTTACAATTAGAAAGTAGGAGAACTGGAGTTAACAGATAGAAAGTAGGAGAGAACTAGATTATACAGACAGAAACTAGGATAGAAAGTGGGAGAACTGGACTTTACAGATAGAAAGTAGGAGAACTAGAGTTTGCAGATAGAAAGTAGGAGAGAACTAGATTATACAGACAGAAACTAGGATAGAAAGTGGGAGAACTGGAGTTTACAGATAGAAAGTAGGAGAACTAGAGTTTACAGACAGGAAGTGTAAGAACTGGAGTTTGTAAATATATTTTTTGAACAAATAAGAAATAGGAATTTACGGCTTTTTGTTTAATTTTTAAGGGGGGGGGGCACGACATATTTTTTGAGCGCGTAGGCCCCCCCCCTGAGATAATGGTTAAATCCGCCCCTGATCTAGTTGCATAAAGGGATTAGACAATTTGAGGTTGTGGCAAACACTCAGTTCTTTTGTTTAATTGTTTTTTTAATCCTTACCAGGAAATTGTAAGGTTTTTCTTCATTTTTTTATGGATAAGTCCAATTTTTAGTCTTATTTTTATTTAGACGGAGTTATGACTCGAGAATCAGTTTTGATTAAAGAAGCGTGGATGAAGCAAGGAATAAATCCTCTAAGGAATATCTTTTTAAACCAGTTACGAAAAGTTAAAAAATGGTTATAAATTTCAAATGAAAGTTTTGTTTAAGATTTTGGCTTAAGTTTTGAATTTAAAGTTCTAAGGACACGTTTTCAAAAATGCAAATAGAATTTGTCAATTAAGAATTAAGGAACTATGATGATTGGATCATTTAATCTCAGAAATATTCTAATCAATGGAAATTGTCATTAAAGTAAATGACATTCCTTTGTGAAAAGCATGGACCTGCATAAATCTTGCTACAGTACTTAAAAGATATTTGTTTTTGATATAAAAGTATAAAATGATATTAGATGTGACGCGATGATGCCGAACCAGGCTGCTTGCTGTCCTTTTAACAGAAATAAAACATCAGCGGTTGACCCAGGTCGGCAGTTTATGCGGTTGGTAATAAAAAATGATGGTATGTGCTCGGTTGGATCGACGGAAGTCAATAAAATTGATCACTCGAGATATCATCGATCCAAGAAAAAGAAGTTGACAAAGGAACCTGAACACATGGTACAGTAGAAAAAAGAATTTTTTTCAACAAAAATATTTACATAAAAATTTGTTATCTTTTTGATCTGAAATAATAAAGCCAAAAATAGGAATTTTTTTATTTTGAGCATATTAATTACAATAAAAAAGAATGCCTTTTTTTATGCGAAAGAAAATATTAGAATTAAATAATATTCAATTTTCAATATCTTCAGTTTGAGATGAGTAAACAGAGTAGAGACTTGAAGGAGAACCAGGGAAACCTGGAGTACAATCGCAAATCTTCTGACATGAATCTTCTCTCTGGCTCAGAACCAAGGAACAACTAGAGCTTAAATTTTAACACTCAATTTTAACTTTTAATTGTTGGTCTACCTGGGGTCATGCGGGGTCCTACAAAATATTTGGTCCGGGTCGGTTCAGCCGTTTGAACGTTTTTTAGATACAAAAACAAACAGAAAAGCAAAGAATACACACAGATAAGTTAAAATTTGGGCCTAATCGGTTCGGCCGGTTTGACGTTAATTGGATACAAACAAACAAAACAGACATGCGAGCAAAAATATTTTTGTTATAAATATACAATTGATTTTGTGTTTATAAAGACTTGTTGTACAGAAATCAGGCATATAATCCCTCGGACAATCCCAGAAAATTTCAGGTAAACAGTTTTGAGGATTTTCTCATTTTCAATTCAGTGACGGAAGTTTAGGAGAAACTTTTACCTGCCATTGAAAATCCGAGTTTCCATTTTTGGGTGTACAATTATTTTTGTTAAAAAACAGAATTGAAAAAATTATAATCTCTTTAATTTGAATCAGGGTTTCTTTTAAATGGGTTTATGGATTTTTATTGTCATGAACGACGGATGTAATAGTCAGTGTCCCTCCATATTTAGAGTGGCATATTCGATTGACAACGTTACTCTTTAATTTTTGTTTGATCATCGACTGTAAAGAAATTTATGTTTTTCTCACTAAACATCGTGTGCAAATTGCAAACAATACCGGTTCACACTAGTGTACAGTGTGAACAGTAAACAATACCGGTTCACACTAGTGTACAGTGTGAACAGTAAACACCAAGCAAATGACTCAATATATTTACAAAAAATATCAAAATTCTACATCCTACGCTGTTCTTAAAAATTGCAATGAAAAAAAATGTTTTATTTTACACTTGGAAAATAGATAATAATATCTTTAAAGTATGATAAACCTTGTCAACATTTACAAGCGGTTCTGCAGATGAAATAATTATAATGGAGGGTCGCTTAAAATAATATCCACAGTCCCTTCAACATACATATTTATTATTTATTCAAATATTGTACTTAAATAAGTTGAGGAACATAGAGAGTTTGCTCCAGCAATACAATAATGCACCAAGTTCTCCGGAGTATGACAAACAGGAATCAATCCGTGAGCAGATCTCCAGGTAATTTTGTTTCTTTCACAAGTTCACTGAGAAATAGTTGGGTGGAAGTAATATAAACAATATAAGTAATAGTACAGCCTGTCACAGAAAAAAGTATGATTGGTAGGGTTTTTGAGGCCTTTTTTGCGTCTGGACTGGGGTGTTTTTTCGAGATTTTTTTTATTTTAAACCCAATTAATTCTATTATAAAGAAGTTTAAGATATAGGAATTATGGTTGTTCTTAAAACAAATTCATGCCGTTAATGACTAAGCGATTAAAAGATTTTTTTGAAAAGTCACAAAATATTTCATTATCAATTTTTTTTGCAAATTGTTGACCCACAAACTTACTCCAAGAAAAGTTGTGTATGAAGTTTTAAAATTCCGAGTTCCTTCTCTCTTAATACTCTAAAGAACTATGAAGGAAGCTTCTTTGTCCTATAGGAAACTATAAATTAAGCCATGTCGACTTTTAACAGCCCTCTGTTGACCTAATTAGTGAGTAGTTTTGAAAGTAATAAATTTATTATTGTAAATTTGTTGTCATATTGGCTACATTTAAACTCCATAACTGATATTTTGACCCTCAAGAAAAAGAAGGCTTCGAATGAACTTCTCAAGAATTAACAGTTGTATTAGAATTTTAAATGCAAAAAAGGGCCCCGAAAATCCTTCCCTCTTTATTTCGGACATTCCTAAGGTTTTATCATGAACTGATGAAGATAATATGTTTGTTATTTTATGTAATAAAAGGGACAGGCCGGCTATGTAAGGTAGTTAAACTGAGAATCCAGTGTTGTGGACAAATTCTTTAGGGTTCATTTGAGACATATAAAACGTTTCCGCGATGTATTATTACGGAGTTTGAGCGCAAAGTCGACGTTCAAAATCCCTAATTTGGATGAGTACGATTTCAGAATAGTTTTTTTTAAATTATTAAATAACGTCGACGAAAAATATAGTAAAAATTCTATAGTAAACTAATTGGATGTTAAGGAAAATATTTCTCAAGAAATTTGTCAATAAATCGAAGTTAGAATTAATTATTTCCTTTTTCATCATTATATTGAATTTCTTATTTTCTGTGAATTTGTTCGCAGATTTCTTCAAATTCTTCAAATGTCGTCGTTTTAATAAAAATTTCAGAAAATCTGCAGAAAATCTTTGATAAAGTGAGATTATAGGAACTAATAATTGAATAAGATTACTTGTTTTTGATGATAAAGAGTCGATTTTTATTTTCTCAACCTGTTCCTAAACAACTAATTAGTTTATTGTAGAATTTTTGGTTACATTTTTTGTCGTCGTTATCTAATAATTAAAAAAAAAAACATTTCTGAAAACTTATCCACCCAATAGTACGATTTTGAACGTCGACTTTGCTCACAAACTCAGGATTTACCGATCTTTAAAAATTTTTATGTCTCAAATGAATCCTAAAGAATCTGTCCACAACACTGCATACTCAGTTTAACTAGCCGGTCTGTCCCTTTAATTCTATATGATACCTGGGTAAGAATAGCGGATGGGTTCAGGCCAGACGAGATAAGGAAGTGCGGAGACGAAACTAGGGACAGAGAACAGAAGTCGAAAAGGAAAGAGCATAATAATGCGGAGAAAATTAGAAGGTGATTTTTAAAATCAAGGAACGTACTGCTGGTGGGGTAACTAATATCACCCCTAATCAATTCCTGCCTCAATCTCCACAAACTTGTTAGCATTTCAAAGAAAATGTTTTATGTAATTTAGTTCAGTCTGGAATTGTCAGGAAAAACTAGCTTTTTTGTAATTTAATTTTTCGCTAACACTCCCTTAGGATAAGTGCTTTATGACTGTTGTTAACGCGCTCTATTTTAGGATTCAACAGGCTAAATCTTTTAAAGATCTAAGCTGTCTAATACCAGACTTCTACAACAGTGGAAAGGTATAGTTATAGAACAGTGAGGGACAAAGACAAAGATGCAATTTGAACACTGTAAGGACGGAGACTATCGAATTAGCAGATTGCGAAAGTTTTGCAAACAAACATTTAGCGCAGACACCTTTAATGGGAATATTTTCTTAAGGGTTTCAAAATTTAGCTAATATTTTTACATAGTTGAATTTGCTGGGTGAAGGGTTTTCCGCGGATTTTTTCCTCGCTTTTTTGCCGAGAAACTGGATTTCGCAATAAATATCCGGATTTTTGCCATTTTGTTAATTTTTCTGCTTACTATGTTCTAAAAATCATCAAAAAACTAAACGTGTTGACATGGCCGGCTTATGATATTTTCCAGGGGGGAGGGATAATTGAAATATTGCGCGGGAAACCCCCCCCCCCATTAGGAACAAACAATTATCATACAGACGATGCAAATATTCCCTTCTCAACAAGCAAGGTAAGGCAGGCGGCCATGAGCCACAATTTTTTGCTCTTCAAAGTCAGTTTTTTTTTGTCTCCCAGCCATTTTTATTTAAAGTATAAAGAAAAGTCAATGTTTTTAACTGCAATTTTCAGAAGGCAATGATATTTTGACATTTTGACTGATCTCGCTGAACAGTGTGTTAATTTGATGTCGTAAAGTCAGGGGGGGATGATAGTTCTCTACCTGTGTGCTCAGTTAGCTGTACTGTACACTTACGACTGTTTACTATTATTGATATACTATAGGTTAGGCCAGAATCAACTTATAATAAACAAATATGCACTACGCTCTCTGTATAGTTCCTGGCCTATACAATTAGTAAAGGATTAGCGTACATCATCACTCTATACACTATAAGTTTGGTAAAAAAACATATAGACTTTGTTTCAGTTCTCCATAAATAGTGCAAATTCTTAGTTCATTGCAACATTCAGACTTATAGTTTGTGTTATGGTGCATTATTTGGTTTCTTTAGTTTGCTTTAAAAAATCAGCCATTTGATAGGTAGAACTGAATTTATATCTGGGGGAAAAAGTTGTGTTCTTATCAGTAAAAATAAACATTTTTATTTCTAGTTAAACCTTTAAAAGTACGTTAAAAATAAATATCTTTTGTTAGCGTGGCCAGATTTTTGAAAAACGCAGTCATGGCTGCCGGGAGACAAAAAAGCTAATATGTAGGATGAAAAGAAATAATTTATTTATCATGACCGCCTGCCTTCCCCGCTCACTCAACTCAAAAAGTTATGTACTTGAGTTTGACAAATAACAATAAAAAGCCTTCGTTAAGACCTAATTTATATTTAAACGTGAAACTTTTGTTGTTTCGTTTGGTCTAAAAGTAAGATTTGAATTTTTTGTTTAATTAAACTGTGTACATAGATCACGATTTAAAAGTAGAAAGAAGAAAGCAAAAAATGTCCAAATAAAACTGCAATTTATCTAATAATGATTTATGTTAGGATAGGAGCGGGACTTCCAAGATAAGAATCCTGACAGCAGCAAAGAAGCATTGTCTTGTTCTTCAACGCACTCTCCAGGTCAGTCTTAAATATTCTTAATAATGTTTAACTAGAATAAAGGTTTTTTTAACAGCTGCATAATTAAAAGGGGACCCCTCGACTTCTAATAAAATCTCCCTTTAATGTAGCAAGATAGCGAAATTAAGTGAATTGATTGCAATATTTGTTTCAGGCTGTAGAATTCGAACTGAAATTAGAACAAAGAAGGAACTTGGATCTCCTGGAAACTAAAAAACAATTGAACCAGCTGGTTTAAATGTGCATCCAGTTTGAGGCTTTAGCTTTAAAGTGTTAAAGGGACTGTAAAGGAAAAATGAAAGGGGGTATAGGCTGAAAGCTAATCACTTTAGCTCTTGATCGCGACCCATAAAAGTTATATCTGATGTTCTATCTCGAGAAACTGATTTACAACTTTGTCAAATTTATGCGAAAATTAATATATATACAATTTTGTATAAAAGTAGTGGGTTTAAAAAGATCAAATTCAGCAAATATGCAACCAATCTGAAAACGATGATATCCCAGAGAAAGCTAATTGTAACTTAGGTTTATTCCAATTCTAATTTTATTTTTGTTATTTCTATTTTTTATAGATTCAATTCATAATATTATTTATACGTCCGTATTGCTTGACCAGAAATTCCACCAATGGCAGTGCAGTAAAGTGGTCAAGTGATACAGGCGGAGACACGTGACCAGTATACTACTCTGCCATTATGGTGATAGTTCTGGTCACATGATTTAAGTTTAAGATTTTCTAAATTTTACATATATGAACTTTCGTATAATTTTAAAACAATTTTACATCAATTTCTCGAGACAGGAACATCAGATCAAACTTTCATGCATGGGTCGCGATCAAGAGCTGAAGTGATTAGCTTTTAGCCTATACTCCCTTTCATTTTTCCTTTACAGTCCCTTTAATGAGAGAATAAACAATGATTTTAAGCCACAAACTGTTTTCCGGATTACTTATGTAAGGAAGGGAACTGCTTTAATTCTGTGAATCAAACCAATTGGTAAATGTGATTAATAAACATTGCAGTAGTCTGACAAAGTACCCTGTGGAGACTTATAAGTTCGATACTTAGAATCCTAAATGTAGAACTACTTTATTTAGTATTGAAATAGTTTCTACTATAAAGTAATAGTATTGAAATAGTTTCTTTTACTTTATATTGAAATAGTTGAAATAGTGTTGAAAAAGAAAATTTAGCAATTAGTTCAATATTGATAATTTTTCCAGTTTATGCTTTACTAACTGGAGAAGTGGATTAAAGGCCTAAAATCCCAACGACATGTGAATACTTACACAATATTTTTAATTTGTATCATAATTTGATCTCACTTAGTATTATTTGCATAGAGAATAGAATATATATTAGAGAGGAATTTAAATAATCTCTCGGTATGAATTTTTTCAGTTCAGTGTACAAATCATGTAAATGTTCACAAATTATGTGCAGTAGAGTACATTAATACAGTATGTTGCCTATACTATTCATTTCAATTTCGCAATTTTTAAAGCTGTTAAATAAACTTTTGTATGAAATAGGTGAATTAAAAACATCATTTGATTTATAGTTATAACGGAAATCATCGTTTGTAAAGTGAAAGGCATAGAGTCTATGTGAAATGATCATTGGTCAATTATGAAACTAGCCTATTACATAATTTGGTTTTCTTTTAACATCATTTTGGGATTTTCTATAAAATGATATTCCAGGGCCCAAAAGGTTATATACTATAAAGCATAAATATGTGAAGTACACCTGCAGTATGAAAATTGTATAACAAAATGGCCGTTTTACACTTTTTTCTAGAAAATTCCCCTCTAATATATACTCTATTCTCTGTGATTATTTGAAACTGTTACTCATACATTTGTTATGTTAAATTGTTATTAGTTAGTTTCATTTAGACTCAATAATATATATTAAAATAAGTATTCAAACTATTGAAGTTTATTGTATCTTGTATATATATATATATGTATATATATATATATATATAATAATTCATTATGCTCTAGGGGTAAAAATTTAGAATGTAACATAATCTTTTCCCCAAATAATTCATTTATTTCCCCCAAAGCAGAGAGTTAATCCTTTTAAAAAGTATCTGGGGGGGATTTAAAAAAAAAAATATAAACCCCTGAAGTGCATTAACTAAACAGTTATCTTTGAATTGTATTAATAAAAAAACTATGTATGAAGTTATCTCAATTAAATATGTATCTAGTAAGCATTTTTTGTTAAATCAAAATTACTAGCTATTTACATTTACAGGCGCCAGAAAGTAAAAGGTAACCATGACTCCTGTCATGAATATGCAAATACGTCCAACCAACTTTATAGGTAATGTAAGATGAATACAAGACATTTAATGAATATCTATTCTTTTTTCCTTTTGAAACAAGACTATGAATTATTTCATGTTCTAATATTTATGGGTATCCTGATCCAGTAATCGTCCAGGCCTATGGTTTGCCCAAATTGTTGAAAAAAAAATTTTGTGAAGAAACTGGAAGTTACCATGGATCAAATACTAGATTTCTCACTCCTTGAACCGCACCCAGAACCGAACCCTATATCCGGCCCCTCCTATATACAAGAAATTACACAAACATACTCCCACTCCTTTTCACAGAATATACTTAGTTTTAGTCTGTCCATATTTCTCATCGCTAAATAATATTCTTCTTCTGAATATCATGTTGCATGATAAACGTTTAAATTTCTAACAGTCCTACAGGTTTTTAAAAGTACGGAGTGGATTATGTCGCCACCTGCATATATATTTACGCTCCCGGAATTAAAACTAAACTATTAAAAAGGCGTTTAACTTATTGTGTGTGAAATATTAATATTAACCGAAACAATTGGGTTCAATTTCTTTTGTGTGCACTACGAAGGTCTTCAATCTTTATACAACAAATTAAGCACAACAGAGCCGAATTTTTAAATTTTAAGATTTTAATCCAATAAACATATGTAGGATAAATGTCCTAACTTAATCATTTCTGTCTCCCAACAAAAGTATAAAACAGGTCGTCCAACAAAACATGACGATTTAGTGACGACAGGAAGATCGTCCTTGCACTTTGAAATCTTTGCGGCATTCAAATTCTCTATGTTCTTACTGTGTTACCATAGCACTCATACATTATCGGAAATTATCTTTTTTTAGACAAAAAATTTTTATTTTCGTAAGGATACTTGGTTTTAACAAAATTGACATGTTTAATAAACAATAGTTATTGGTTACGAAAATGCATGTTTTACAAATATATATGGGTTATAATACTATAGCTAGTTGCATAGTTAGTAAGATTCGAGAAATAAACGATTGGTTTATAAAGTATAATCTTGACAATTTTTTTCCATGTTTCGAAAAAAATCTGGTCTCAATTATCAACATTTTTTCTGCAGTAATTTGGCAGGAAAAATAAATAGGAATCATTTATAAAAGATTATTATGTCTGCTAGAGTTTATTTTATGAAAAGGGTAAAAGACTGTAAAGATGTGTCTATAATGTCTCCGCAAGATGAACAGTGAAGACGGACAAGTTTACTCTGTTTGTATACTGCAATATTCTTGTTTTACTAAGTACAACCGTATGCATGGTCAAAACATAAACAAACAAAATGTGAACATAGCAGACGAAACTCTTACAGATTACAGCTTTCTCAGTAGGTATCACTATACTTGATCAAAGAATTATTTAAAAAACGATATCAAATTCGTCACTGAATTCCCATGTTTATTGGGTCTCCCAGTATAAGGTTGTCAAGTGGACGCTGACTAGGAAAAAGCGCTTGATTAGCGCTCTCTTAAGTAAGTTGTTGTATTTGAAATTACGAAGCATTGCAAAACCATTTGTTTTAGGACTGTGGTTGCCAGGAAGGCATAAATGCTCAAATTTAAAAAAACGAACGGAAAACTCGTTCATTTGAAGTTTTTTTCCTCTACTAGATTGGAGTCGAGTTTTGTCAGTGCATGAGTTAACATGGATTGTTAACAATGCAATCTGGCGTATTTAATCGACTAGATGTCGGATCAAAGGAGATGGCGATAAAGTTAGAAGATTTTGAACTAGGAGTCTTCAGAGATTAGGTGTCGGAGTTGCGTGTCTCTCAGGTTCTCAGCAAACTCCAGAATCCGGGTGAGACTGGAGGTAGGTCCTTGGGTTTCTTCTCGTCGACGTTCTGTCTGAAGTGCAGAGTTACCAGAGCTCCACCCTCTCGTCGGGAACCATTAATCCACCGTACACATTATCTATGAAGAAAAATTGCTAAGATCCAAATATTTGTTATGGCATACAGATATTCAGCAAAAATGTGCGATTACAAAAATTGCGGAAAATACGATAACTTATACATTATTGAAAAGTCCTTGAACTAGCGAACTCAAAAATGCAAATTAATCGAAAATTAATTTGTTAAAGACAAACTGATTAAAGGACTGACATGCTTTAAAGCCGCCTGTGCTTGAAATAGTGCTAATCTTTGCAAAACTTTTGCACTCTACTTCCTTTTGTCGTATACTTTACACAGAGCTCGAAATTGTTAACTGGATGTGGATCTAAATATAGATATAGCCTGTATATATATAATAATGCATTCACGCAATATTTCTGAGGTCTGATGCTATTGGTTTGAAAGTCCAGCTTAAAGACAAGTACGGGGCTTGTGATTATGGTGTGCATAGATTCCGCACTCCCTTCAGGACCTTTCGTTTTTACCTTGATTTATGCCGAAAGTAAGTAAAGTGTTAAAAGCGGTCAAATGATATGTAAAAATCATTTTATTTTATATGTTTAAACATCACAGAAAAGGGCGTCAAAGAATCAAGCAAACGCGCAAAGAAAAATGAAAATTGGTAAGAATATACCAAGATTTGAATAATGATTGACGATCATGGTTTTTTCACAAGATTGCTGAAATATCCACGATGGTCGCTCTATAAATGAATCTTCGAGTCAACACGTAACACTGAGAACTCTGTTACGTTTCTACTCTATGGCTAGAGGTGGGTGTGTCGGCCTGGGGCTAAAGATGGGATAGAATGGTTAAGGATGACCAGACCCTACAGTTGAGGGTACACTTCACAGATCTACACAGTTGCTAGGGTATACTCAAACCTACATACAGTGAATCCCATCAAAACAGCTTATGGAGTTCCCAACATTATATAAAGGTGGAATAAATTAGTTTTTCTTTTAAATTAATACGCAAAAATGGATTTAACTTTTAAGAAAGTAATATTTGTAATTAGAAATAATTTATTTATTCTGAAAATTGGAGTCAAGATAAACGTTGTGGAACTATAAATTTTATGCAATTTTGATGCTTAAAAAATAAACCTGTTATCTGTTAAATTAGGGAACTTAAGGTCGTATTATTTAAGAGGCATAAGTATTTACAAATTATAAAGATTTTGATGCAAAAACCTGAAGTACCCCTGGAGGATGATTTAATTTTGCATTTAAATTCACAATTAATTTTAATTTCTACGTTTGTACGTGAAAAGAAATTTGTATGAAACCTTAAATTAAGGAATTTAATCGACTTAAATATTTTAGATTGCAGAATTGAAGAGTCTGGTTTCCATTTCTCTAGTTGTCGGCCTCAAGTTTTTCTCCTCTGTGACCCCTTTATCACAAGGAATTGATTAGTCAATAAACTAAAAAACTGCAATATGATAGTTGAACAATATCTAAGAGTTCTGAGGCCTGAACCTGAACATTCATCTTATCGATAGGATGTAGTTCAGGGATCTAGAATCTGCAAGGAGATGGAGTGGAGAAGAGTAGAACTTTTCTGGTTTAACAATCAATCCAATATATTGTAAATTCGAGGAATCCAGAAAAAATTTAAAACCTTTAATTAACAGCTTCGACAATATAATAATGAAGGAAGGAAAGCAGGATCTGAATAAAACTAAATGTTTAAAAGAGGAAATAAAATTGGATCAGGAGGAGCCCGTGGATCTTAGCATTAAATTTAAAAACATTGCGAACACAAAGAACTTTGAAAGCCCAGGACCAGAAGACGATATGGATGATCATACTATCTGTATCGATCTAGGTCCAGTAGACCTCAGCAAGAGATCTTTAGATATGAATTCAGATAATCCGTCCTCGCTTCAAGTTTTAACGTTGAATGATTTGGCTGGATCTGGTTCTCAACGTAAAGAACATAAATGTGATTTCTCCGGCTGTGATAAGGTGTAGTTTATTTCTTTAAAGCGTAAAGGCTAGTTGGTGGTTTAAAGTTGTTTCATTCAAAATTTTTACATTTATTTTTATTTCTATACATTTCCAGCGTCTTAACCATTGAAGTGAAGATTTTCAAATTTTCGAAAATATACGGGTCTTGCAAAATTGGCGTTGCTCTACCATACTTTGACTCAAGACCCCCATCATTATCCCCCCCCCCTTCTAAATACAAAGCTATGTAAGAACTAGATCACCAGTTTTTTGGGTTAACAAGCTTTTCCTAAGGTCCCATAAAATGGATTTTAATTTAACGTATAAAAGTTTTTAATAGCTACTCATCTTTTGTAAAAAATATGTTTGAATTATTTTCGATATATAGTTGACTAATTTTTTCAATTCAGGTTTATACAAAGAGCTCTCACTTAAAAGCTCATAAGAGAAGCCACACAGGAGAGAAACCCTACAGGTGCTCCTGGGAAGAATGTCATTGGAAGTTTTCAAGGTGGAAATTTAATTCAAACTTTTGTTCAACTTACATTATACAACATCTGTAAAACATTGAGCTATGAAGAGTAATATTTCTCCTGAGATGAAAATTTATGAATTAGATGAGAGTCTCATTGGATAAAACTTCATAAAATTTCATAATATACAGACTTCAATAACTTTCAATAAAAATAACCAGTTTATGAGCCCGATTAATATTGATCCGCATTAATAAGTCTAAAACTACCGTGATATTGTTAAGTAATGGACGTTTCTAAGGGTGACCCTAAAATCCTTGACCTTCAAATTTTTAGGAAGCATTCTAGTGTAAAACTTGGCATTTTAGCATAATTTTGTGTATGGTCCCACTATACTATACTAAGTTTTTTTTACCCTTTTCAGCTAAAATGTTAAAACTCAGTCAACTTTAAAACTTTTTTTAAGGTGTCATCTTTAAGTTCATCATGGCAAAAGTAAATGATAAAAGATAGTGTTTTGAGGCAATTTCCCCCCTTTTTGCTCCTGCTTAGCCAAATAATGCCACCTTTATGAAAATATTTGTTTATTTAAATATATCCATTGATGATCTACAAGCTTTCGAAGTTTCTAACTTTTAAGTNCATTCTACCCTGCCCCACCCTTTTTCGAGGGTCAAATACTATTATTTCTTCATTAGGCACTTTATGCATACCTCCCCCCCACCCATCCCTTCTCTGAAATATGATAATTATAATAAGTACGGAGTGTCTGCTTTAGTCCTGAACTGGTAAAATAATCACAAAGTGGTTTCATACATAACTATTCAGGCTTCCCCATTTTCCCGAGGTGAGATTTCCTAAATTTCATCTTTAGGATACAAAGACGATTGAACAAATTTAAAAGGCATGAACTGTCACTGAACGAAACCACATTTAATGCCGTACATGTTTATAAATACGAACATAGTATTAATCACGCGTATTTAACTTCATTTGATAATATTTATGCTTTTAGATCTGACGAGCTAACCAGACATTTTCGCAAGCACACAGGAAACAAACCATTTAAATGTCCGCTCTGTACAAGATCCTTCTCAAGATCTGATCATTTAGCACTACACATGAAGAGGCACTAGAGTCCTCTGATAATCTTGCACTACACATGAAGAGAAACTAGTCCAGTAGTCCTCTGATCATCTAGCACTAAACATGAAGAGAAACTAGTCCAGTAGTCCTCTGATCATCTAGCACTAAACATGAAGAGAAGCTAGTCCAGTAGTCCTCTGATCATCTTGCACTACGCATGAAGAGAAACTAGTCCAGTAGTCCTCTGATCATCTAGTACTACACATGAAGAGAAACTAGTCCAGTAGTCCTCTAATCATCTAGTACTACACATGAACAGAAACTAGTTCAGTAGTCCTCTGATCATCTAGCAATACACATGTAGAGAAACTAGTTCAGTAGTCCTCTGATCATCTAGTACTACACATGAACAGAAACTAGTCCATTAGTCCTCTGATCATCTAGCACTACACATGAAGAGAAACTAGTCCAGTCGTTCTCTGATCATCTAGCAATACACATGTAGAAAAACTAGTTCAGTAGTCCTCTGATCATCTAGTACTACACATGAAGAGAAACTAGTCTAGTAGTCCTCTGATCATCTAGTACTACACATGAAGAGAAAATAGTCCAGTAGTCCTCTGATCATCTAGCACTACACGTGAAGAGAAACTAGTCCAGTAGTCCTCTGATCATCTAGCACTACACATGAAGAGACAATTCTAGAAGTAGGTTATTATTTAGCACTGCACAACACATGACCACTAGTAAAGTAGTCCTGCGACTAATTTAATGTTGCAAACCCATGAACTATTACGTACAAAGATGAATAGATTATATTTCGTTTTGGAATTTGTGTTTATTTACTCATCAGTCAAATAAAAAGTTGATTTTATACCAGCTCCAAATTTTTTGTTTTGTAACATTTTACGATGGTCTGAATTTACAGTTATAGTTAAATTATCACATACAACAGCCTGCGAGTTAAGACTATCCAAATACCTATGATTCGTCAATATTTCGGGTGCTTTAAGAACGTAATTTAAGGTACTTTGTAATGTGTATTGGGCGGGTATGTTTCAATTGATGATATAGACAATATATATGACAATGGTTTAGAAGTAAAATTATTTTAATGAAGAAATATTGTCAACTAAAAAGCATAAAGTTGTCTCAACAACAACATTGACAGTGGTCTGAATTACAAAAAGTCGCAAAGCTTTCTTCTCAACTTTTATAATCTTTTCTCATACAAAATACAAACTGTTCCCGGCGTTTAGATTATTATTCCTGTGCATAGTTACCCCGCAGTTTACCCGCTTTTGGTATTAAATCATAATTTTAGCTTTAGTGCCCGGCGTTCCTTAAAAAATTTCAGCCAATTCGGTCCAGTCGTCTGGCCAGATACAGAGTCGAGAGCATATATATATATAAATATTTAAACAGTGTGTCTCAATAAACATGGGAATTGGAAGACGATTTTAAAAGTCTTTGTAACTAGTTTCATACATAGTATGCCTTCTAGGAATCCGTAGATATATTGTCTGCTGGAGGTGGATAATCCGTAGATATATTGTCTGCTGGAGGTGGATAATCCGTAGATATATTGTCTGCTGGATGTGGATAATCCGTAGATATATTGTCTGCTGGAGGTGGATAATCCGTAGATATATTGTCTGCTGGATGTGGATAATCCGTAGATATATTGTCTGCTGGAGGTGGAATGTGCTTGTTAATGTTTTGATTGCATAATTTTAAACTTAATAAATGTGAATTCCTGCATACATTCAAACACAGTACAGTTGTTCCTTTTAATGTTACAGAACATCATTCAACATTTTGCAGAGTAAAAAACAGTTTATTATTCTTAACGAATACGATTTCGATTTCGTCTTATAATTCCTAGGTTTATTGTTTTTATAATATACAGACATAATCAGAAAGACTCAGAATTGATTTATAATTTATCAGAAAACTTAACAATCTAATTTTACAAACATAGTTAATGAAACGATAATAACAGAATAGCCCTAGTCCTGCTTATTCCAAAATGTGGTCTGCCTTTATTATGCGTTTAAATTACCCGAGTCGTCTGAATAACTGACAATTAATTCCGGGTCTTTCTGGCTATGATATGATATCATATCATATCATACAGCTATGGATGCGTTCAACAGCTCCTTGACCTACAAGGGGTATGCCATCACAATCCCTTATAGGTGAAGGCTTTTCAACTTGACATATTTTTATCCTAACGTCGGACACACGACCGAAGGAATTGAGTTTTTGCCACAAACTCTGAGTTTCAAATCTCTACATCTTTGCAACCCATTGTCGTACACCTTAGTTATTTCAAATAATGAATTATGTTAGATCAAATGATGTAAGTTTGAAATATCAAAGGTATACACCATCGGATTCATAAGATATAGGGATTAGAAATTTGAGTTTGTGGCAAAGACTCCTTTGAGCCCTGTATATGCATATGAGCGAATAGCTTTATTTCATACATAGATAAACAGCACGGAACTGAGAAGAAAATAAATACATTTTAATCCTACCAATACTACAGATAATCAAAGGAAAATTAAGAAATATTTTATTAAGATCCAATTTTTAACAAAGTTGTTTATCACCAGAACATCTGAGTTGGAGCCGGAGAACCAAACAGATGTCTCCAGGATTTAGGAATATTCATCTTCTTATCAGTCTCCTTAAACACAATCAGCTGGTTTAGATAATCAGCCAGCATTAATCCATCAGGGGAATTATCTCCCTCTGAAGAGAACTTGAGCAGGACGGATAGATGAATTCCTTGACTCCGACAGGTTTCATAAACCCGCTTAGCAACACCACCACCAGGGATAAATACTTCCTCGCCTTCCTCTCCTATATTCATTCCTAGACACTCGGCTTTATATCAATATAGTTCATATTAAAAAAATGTTGTTTTTAAAGCAGACAATTTGAATTTTTTACCGGAAGAAATACTCATACATAGATACCATTTACTCGTTTGTTTTCCCTGTTTACATTTAATCAGAAAATGGATCTGTTTCAGTTTGTTACAAATTGACATATTCCTGGAAATCTATCTCTTAGTTCAAGTTTGATGAATTCTGTTGGAACTTTTCTATCCCATGAAGTCAGATATCTTAACGGAGATCCTAAAATTAATTCAATTTAGACATATAAAGTGACCTCATAGACGTAACTTCGCGTGACCCTCCATTTATAGATTTCAGAACTGTATCCATTTACCGTTAATCTGATCATCGAAGACGGAAATATTTTTTTTCCTAGCTGAATATTAAGTGGAATTCGTCTCATTTTAATACGAAAATAGATAATTTCTTTTCATTGATTTTCTAATTTCAGGGAAAATTAGTTCCAAAACTAACACTTGGTCCATTTCTAACACTAGAAATGGACCAAGTCTGCAAAGTTATCTTTTCCAAGTGTAAATATCTTTCAAGCCGAGTTGAACAAAACAAACAAAATATGTCAACTTAAACCAATAAGGTGTGAGAATTAGTTTTTGATGATGTTTGATTTCATTTTCGAAAATATCCCTATTTCCGTACATTTTTTTAAAATCCGCACAATCCGTACATTTTAAAAATAAATCCATACAAAAAAAAGAAAAAAATGTTCATGCGAAAAAAGTCATAATCGAAAAAAAATGTTTTTCAGGGCTAAAAGTCCCTATACTATGAAACAATATCCGTACATTCCGTAACATTATTTGGTAAAATAAAAAATCCCATTTTGGCCACCCTGTATTCCATTAAAATTGGACATGCCACTCTACAAAATGGAGGGTCTACAGTACACTGTACAGTGGTAAAAACATGTCACCATTTAATCATGTCTCAAGTATGTAGGAAAGGTCAAAATTTTAATTTTAGTTAAGTAACTTTTCTAACTTTATAAAACTATAATTATTCTAAGCTTCCCACCTAATATCTGTGAATCAATTCTCTCATGTGAATGAGAACTTCCAAGCAGGATAAACTCGGAGCAATCGTTTTTCTAAACGTTTGCATGGTTTAAATTTAAAATTATAAATTTATTTGATCAAGCTAGCAGAGTACGTAATCAGGGGCGGATACAGGATTTGAGTGAGGGGGGGCAAGATTTTTTAGGAACCAAAAAATTAATAATTTGGAACAAAAAATCGTGCCGCAGGCGAAATTTTTTTTTGACTTAAAAGACTCAAAAAGAGTCAAAATTAATGATTAAAGACTAAAAAACTAGATTTTTAACTTTTCACACATTATAGTTTNCAATGGCAGAGCAGTATACTGGTCACGTGTCTCCGCCTGTATCACGTGACCACTTTACTGCACTGCCATTGGTGGAATTTCTGGTCAAGTAATACGGACGTAAAAATAATATTATGAATGAAATCTATTGAAAATAGAAACAACAAATATAAAAGTAAACCTAAATTACAATTAGCTTTTTTCTGGGATATCATCGTTTTCAGATTGGTTGCTTATTTGCTGAATATGATCTGTTTAAACCCACTACTTTTATACAAAATTGTATATGTATTAATTTTCGTATAGATTTGACACAGTTTTATATCAATTTCTCGAGACAGGAACATCAGATATGACTTTCATGGGTCGCGATCAAGAGCTAAAGTGATTAGCTTTCAGCCTATACCCCCTTTCATTTTTCCTTTACTGTCCCTTTAATTTAATAATTTGTGTATTTTTTCCTACTTCAAGATAATTGGCTACCTGGCCAGGGAGAATACCAGATCTGAGCTGGAAAATTATCAATTTCTTCTCATCTACACGATACACCTGAATATTTACTATTTAGAAATATGGAGGACGTAAAAACATCCAATCTCGCCAATACATATAATAAAGAATAATTCATGGGTAGATTTTATGCTGAAAAAAAGGATAAAAGTAAATGTAAATGATGGCGGATGGCTGGTATACCTGGAGTGCAGTGGAGAGATTTGAACCTGAAACTGAGTCTACAGGGTCAGAACTCACGACTGGGATTAAAGACGGGTGCAGAACTAAAAAGTTTCCAGTTAAAGAAGAGAAGATTTTCAGGATAAATAATAAAATGAAAGGGGTTTTCTCAGTACTAAATAAATCCCCATTCCCCTATAAAGAATAATGCCCTGGCAGAGGAATTATTTATTGTTTTGGTGGTTTCGCTTAGATGCCATTTCTTGTACAGGGTGTCCAATAAACATGGGAATTCAGTGACAACTTTTATTTCATCTTCGATCCATGCGGCGATATTTGTTCATGAACTCAATTATTGAAGTATTCCAGCTTAAACATATGAAATCGAAAATGCCTGGTCTTCAGATTTTTGAAATGTAGTCTACCATTCTTGTATCTTCAAAATTGACGAAGATATTGAAAATTTGTGCAAATTTCAATTTATTTTAGAAATCAAAATTGTCTTAATATCTAATATCTTCGTCAAATTTGAAGTCACAAGCACTTAATGAAAACTCGTCAGACGTGCAGCCTCGTTTTTTTAACTTTCTTTGCCATGCATTAAATATCAGAAATACACGTCTCTCTATTATCATGTTTATTGGGACACCCTGTATCAGAAAAGCGAAATTATTTATTTGTTTTTTATAAACTGTCCAATAGGAAGACGACTTTAAGACTGGAGAAATGATTTCAAATATTCTTTTTTGGAGAAGTAATTAACCTGAAATAAACTCTACTATGAGAAAGCCTGGGGTTGAGGCAGGAATCTTAAAAACTCCTCCAGGAGTTAACATCAAGGAACATGCATCAGACTCAACACTCAAACTAAACTCTGAAACAATAAATGATATCTTAATATTTTGCGAGGTTTATTCGGTGAATTTCACATTTTATTTTAATAGCAAAAATTAATTCAAATTTCTTTTATAATGGAGTTTTCAAACTTATACCTGACAAGTCATGAGGCCAGGATCTTGGAAAATTGTTTCTAAGTTTGTAATCAGCTAATGTTGTCACAAGTTTCCTAAATATACCAGCATTTAGGAAATACTAGAAATGACTAAAACTTGGTCGTGAAACCACGGCGTTAGATCTAAACTATGTAGGGCGCCTTAATCTCAATGAGATCTGATAGCGTAGCGGTTAGATCAGGGAGTCCAAGGGAATTCTCAAGCTTTTTTAATTGAATTGAATACATCAAATAACTGAAAACTTAAAACAGACAATATATAATATTAATAATAACTTAGTCGGAATTTCCGTATATAACAGAAAAAAAAATGTTAACTGAACCAATTATTTAAATTTATAATTGAGATCGAAAAACGGTTTTAGGGTGATAAAAATGATGAGAAGCCTGCAGACAGAAGTAGAGATTTGTCAATGATTAAGTGTTTGAAGAATCGTGTAAAGAGAGTAAAGAAGAAAATTAGATTTGTATTGTAAGTACGGGGGGGGGGGTATTAGAGGAGGATGTGTGAACCAGTTCGATAAATGCATCTGATGAAGCAGGAACTGAGTTCAAACGTTGGTTTAAACCCGGAAGATTATCTGTACAGTATTTATAGAAGGGGCTGGAGAACATACTGCATTTAAATATGAATGTAAATAAGAAGAAATAAGAAGGGAGAAAATTTACCTTAATCTTGTTCTGTACTCTTCAACTAAAGTTGTACCATCATGGACCAACTGTATATCAAGCAAAGACTAAACATTTATCATATTATCTTAACAATGAGTATTTTTAGAGTAGCATTAATCAGTCTTTGACAATTCTTTGGATTTGGATCCCCAGTCCTGAATCTTTATTTCGTGTTTTTTCCAACGTTACTTATCTATGGAAAAATTTCTGAATTTCTTTGTCAATTGTATAAAGAGAGATCAAGATTTTTGAAAATTTCTAGTTGGTCAAACTTAGGGAACACGATAGTTAAATGTGTATTTCAGTTGAAATTTTTCCATTTGAAGCAAAAATATTGCAAATCCAGATCCTGAGCACTGGCTTATACTTAACTAATGGAAATAAAATATTACTTGCGTTAAAACTATGAAAAACAAACCAAACCAAAAATTAATAGTAAAATCTCAATATTGTCTTATCAATATAATAAAACAAGACATTCATATACATGTTGTGTATAGTCGCGATAATGAAATTTCTTGTGGACACTCATGGGTTGCCGGGGGTTGTTTCGAAATATATTTTTTTAAACATTTGTTTTTCAAAATTTTCAACGGGCAACGCCGGGTCCTCTAACTAGTTGTGTCTAAAAGAGTAAAATGTATGCATTTATTAACCTGAGAAACAGCACGTTGGTAGAGGGGAAGAAAGGAAAGCACCTTCTGAGACTTTTCAACATTGTTAATAATATTCAACCAGTTACTTCTTACCTAGTTAGGAGAAAGTTATCAATGTTGAAAATGAATACAAAGGGTTCTGAATTTTTTTCAGCTGTACAAGTATACATGAAAAAATAACTGTTAAGTTAGAAAAAATGTAACTATTCTATAAACTGTTGAACTTTCATACTAAAATATTACCAAAATCTTCAAAATCTAATCAGATTAATTTACTCCTTGTGAAGTTAAGACTTCTGTAATAACAAAATTATTTCGAACGGGTACTCCATAAAAAATCGAACCGGAAGATCACTTTCAATAAAAATCAATATCTACTGTGTGTAAGAATTGTTACCTCTCCACTATACAAAATTATATCTCCTACGACTGAGACTCCACTCCTCTTACCGAAGACTAGTTTTCTTCCAACCAAAGATTCTGTTAAAAATTAGTTTTTATCTATACGATATTTATCTTCAATTGTAGAAAACCAAGGATTTCTACGGAGTTCTCGACACACAAGTGACAAGTAAAGACTGATATTTATATATATTATATATGCATATTGTTAAAATGCGCAATTGTATTTATGAAAATCCGCAATCATGCTTCTGACGACTAAATGTGTCGAGCAATAACCAATCTTGATAAACAATAGACAATGTACTAGAACTTATGAAAAGAAGATATATGAATATTTAATATAAAATCATTTACACCATCCCCTCCTCAATAAATATTAATCTCAAAATTTTTAAAAAAGTTTACGTCATTTTTTTAAATCAAATTCGTTGGGAAGTTTTGAAAAAAAATGTAGCGTTTTCATCGCCAAATTTGATCTTTTTTTTGTGAAAATATTTTTAAAATCAGCTTTTAAAAAAATATCTCCGAGCGCGGGTATTCTTGATAGTAAATGTACTATTGTATCTGTATACCGATTTAGGTTAGTAAGCAAAAATAAAGGTCATGCATTTACAATTCATGTAAGTAGAATTTTACAAGAACAGAGTTCACAACACCCAAAAAAGATTGCCGTCGGTTGATTTCTGGTAATAAAAACTATAAATGTCATTATACTTTGGTAATGTCCCTCCTCATTTTCTGTATAAGAAGACATAGAGCGGAGAACTGAGCAAAGTGTTTAAATACAAAATTTGCATATGGAACAGTTTTCGACCAAGTAAATCATTATCCTACACTTAATTTTCCAGGGGTAATTAGGTTTCACAGTGTCAATTACCGTTAACACCTATATATATATATATATATACAATATACATTATTCTAACAAATAAAGGGCGTAAGAGCTCACCTTGAATATGAGAATGTTGTGTTGCCAGACAGTTGAATGCTTCAATAGATCCTCGTCTTCAAATAAAATGATTGAAGAAAAAACACATTAGAAATAAAATTTTGACAGATCTTATATTTTACAAAATCACAAAAAGGATTAGCGAAGTTTTGTAAAAAAAATGTATGATTTTTTTTATGAAAATGAAAACCCTTTTATTGGAAACTACCTGTTTAAAGTGTCCCATCCACAATCCCAAATAATATCCTTCATTTGGAAACTATAGCAGATTTCACCTAGATTTAAATAATTTTCAAGTTTGATAAATGTCTCATTCTATTTAAAACAGTACCCACTGAACGCCCTATTCCCCTCTTCAACTATAAAGGATACAATGACAATCATTACGGTCTTGGAAAATACGCCCGATCTTGATAAACCCAATCCTTCAACTAACACAACCACTACCCTCAGGGATGTATATTTTTCAGAATTACCCTTCACCCAATGGGGGGGGGCCTAATTTTTGATGATTTGGGAAAAAATGAAAAAAAAGAACATCAGAATGCAATTTTAAAATTCTTTTTTGATACTTTTTACCCAAAAATTCATTGATTTTCCCCAAAAAAATAATTTATTTTCATTAATACAACGAATAAAAACCATAAAAAATGTTTTCAAAAGGGGGAAAGGAGAAGAAAAATGATTCTCCCCTTTCCTACACTATTCCAAATAATCACATGTGATACGCCATGTATCAATGTTTCTATGTTTACCTTGTAATCTCTCTGTTTCTATGTTTACCTTGTAATCTCTCTGTTTCTATGTTTACCTTGTAATCTCTCTGTTTCTATGTTTACCTTGTAATCTCTCTGTTTCTATGTTTACCTTGTAATCTCTCTGTTTCTATGTTTACCTTGTAATCTCTCTGTTTCTATGTTTACCTTGTAANAGTGCAAAACAGGAAAAATATCTGTCTTAATAAACTATAATGTGTGAAAAATTAAAAATCTAGTTTTTTAGTCTTTAATCATTAATTTTAACTCTTTTTTGAGTCTTAAGTAAAAAAAAATTCACCTGCGGCGCGATTTTTTGTTCCTAATTATAAATATTTTTGTTCCTAAAAAATCTTGCCCCCCCCCCCTCACTTAAATCCTGTATCCGCCCCTGGCCTAAAGGTTGCATTTCAAGTGTAATTCTTTTTGTGATTGTAAAACTTGATTAATCTTTAAAAATACTTTACTTGTATCTTGTTGTTTACTTGTATGTTGTTGTTTACTTGTATGTTGTTGTTTACTTGTATGTTGTTGTATGTTGTTGTATGTTGTATGTTGTTTTTTAGTTTGTTTGTATCCTATAAACGTCGAAGCGGCTGAACCTATAAGTCAAAAATTTAAGTGGCAACTCACATAACCCCAGGAAAGGTTTATGCATGGTCTCAAATAAAAACATTGCCCTCCTACAAATTTCGATTTTATTAAAGTTTTGAAAATCCAAATTAAATGCTCACAGATATAGCTAGAATTAAAAGCTAAAATAAAAGAGACTAGTGTTTATTGATTTAAAACAAATAACTTTTTTTTCAGGCAAAGTTTAAATTTTTAACCTTTTATAAACCTTCCCTTGTTGGCACAAAAAAATGGGTCTGATCAGTTCCGCCGTTTAAATGTTTATTGGATACAGACAATCAGACACAAACAAGCCGAATTTATATACAAAGAAGTTCTCTTAGGTTGGTATATCCTATTAGTTTAGACAGAACCCTATAAATTGAGTTACAATCCAACAAGTTTATATTTACAGTGACACATTATATTTTGTATATTCACTCCTGTTCCTTTTTCCTTGTCAATATTATAATTCAGCCATGAGACGAAGGGTTGTCTGATGTCTGTTGCTGAGAACCCGAACCCGTTCTTCTTGTCATTGATCTCCTCATCAAACCTTTCTTCGAATCCAGAGACATCGTCAACAATCTGTATAATAAGTACAATTCAATGTCACGATTAGTTTTAATCGTCTTTTGAACAACACTGCCGACCCAGACTTCTCCCAACATCGGGATGTTCACAGGTACTTGACTGTCTCTTAAGTAAAATAACATTCCGCTCTGCTAAATTTTCACTTACAAATTGCGCAGTTTGATTTTAAAAGACGATATAAACAAAGTAGTGGTAAATAATCAAAACATTGTTTATTCAATTTACCTTTTTTGCGGAAGCCTTTTCCTGAGTCTTCTGGGATATTTTATCAACATACCCCGTAGGTAAACCAGCCTTAAAAAAGAAACATTTATTGCAAACAATTACGGTAGAAAAAAATTGTAAAACATGCAGCCTAAAAAAAGAACACTTTTATAATCATTTTTGTTTGGAGGAGGAAGAATGTCATGAGTTAGAAACTGTTGAGTGTTGACAACCTGTTTGAGAATGGTGAGAACTGTTCGCCGAATATTTTTCTCGTTTAGTCGAATACTAACAGACCTCAATACAAGCTTGTCCTACAAGAAATACGGGCATTATTATTTTATCTCTAAAAAGTGAACAAATTTTAAGCAAAAAATAAGCATTTTGCTTCATTCATACAACCAGAAAAAGAAAAAAGAAACGCTAACCAATGGAGAATAAATAAGTTTTACCTAGAATTTTATGTAGGGATTTTGGAATTTTTATCTCAAACCCCTGACATGGGTGGGGATGGGAGGGGAACATTCTTACCCTTTTTTGACTGACTAAGGTTTACCGCAAAAATTTTAAACCATTCTTAAAATACAAAATCAAAAAATTGCAAGATGCCTGCTCCCTCTTGTTGTGTCCCAATTTTCCAGGAGACGAACGTCCCCCCTCCCAACTCAAGCGGCCTTCGGTTTTCTTCTTTTAAGTTCAACCAATTATCTTTCTCTTTATACCATGGAAAGTTGTTTGAAAAAAAAACCTTTTCTTCTTGTGTCCTTGGTTTAATGAAAAACGTCACATCTTTGGGATTGGGTATTTTTCTCTCTGTCAGAAAGTCAACATAGTTCTTCAAGGTCTTGAGACTTTTCTCGTTCTGTTCTTGTGCTTCTGGATGTTTACCGAAGAGGTCGGGATGAACAAGAAAGTAGAACGGCCTGGTAATACAGTTTTTTTAATTTTAAAATCTTGCATGCCCGATTCAGAACGGAATCCCCGTTACCTTTCCTGAGTAACTCTGAGGATTTCTATCTTATAAATGGTTAAAACTGTCAATTTTCTATGTTGTTTCTGCTGCTGGTATTCACAAATTGTTAGTTTTCAGAGGAAAAATATCTCTTATAATTTTTCTAAGGCGAAGGGTAAGGGCAACTTTATGGATCGGATGGTCAATAGAAATTTCATCGAAAATCATTTAAGATACTATACGTACAATGTACATTGTACAATGTAGATACAAATTATGTGTTACCTGAGTGCATTTGAAACTTCATGGGAAGACAAAGATCGAACCCACACGCACACTCCCACTCCAGTCCTAACATCAATTCATATAATCCTCAATGTGTATAATCTAAGATGATGGGATTATGGTTTGTTTCTCATTAATATGAATTAGGACTTTTCATAAACTGGTTTAAAGTAAATAATCAACATAAATTAAAAACGATTTCACAAGCCCGGCCTTTCTACCTAGCTCATAAGATAAGAATTACAACATTTACATAAATCGTTAGTTTTAAATAAAACAAGTATTCCTTTTTTCAATCCCAACTTAGTATATAGTCCCTAGAAGTCTGACTGATTGATTGATTCCACGTTGGTTTAACTTTGAAAAAAAAAATTATTACCTTTTATGGACTTAATTTTATAAACCGAGATACCTGGTTTTATTTTGATGACCCGTAAGCTAGGAGCCTTAATTTATGTGACCTAAAGTTGATTAGAATTTCGATTGAAGTGCAATTGAGGGGATAATATCAATGTAGGGCCTTTAGTGTAGTTGAGTAAGTAAATGTTTCTCAGAAAGATAGATGCTCCAGTCGACTGTCTATTTATTTGTTTGGTGTCTAATCTTTCAATCTACGCACAACTGCTGTACTACATTTCAGACCTGATAGTTAACCTTGTGAGCGCAGCACCCGGTCGCACCCCAAGCCCCCAAGCCCCGGAAATTGTCTAATTTGGATTTTCCTAATACACTAAAGATTGTGAACATTAAATTTCTATAAGCAATAATTTTTAGACGCAACTAAAAGAACCCNTCTTCACTTGAACAATTCAAAGTTTAATTCAAAAATTGTTATCATTCTTTATAGTGTATGGGGTCCGAAACAATTGTTATACTAAAGCTGCTCCCTCAGAATCATTATATTTTATTGAATGCCTGTCGAATTTTACAGCTATTTTATAACGTAGAAACCTATTTTTCAATAAAAGTGTGTTAACTTTAAAAAAAAGTTTTAAAAGTGTCTTTGCCCCTAGAAAAAAAATCTGCACTAAACCTGCCGAATAAGTATAAAAACAGCCTAGGTAAGTAATTAGTGGAACATAATACCCATGTCAGGAGAAACACCACCTCCTTTGAGTTAAAAACTAAATTCTGAAAATTTTGACGCGCCCCATTTATCTCTCTGATCATTTCAAAACGTTATGCCCTTCTATTTTAAAATTTCTACGGGCTACGGGCCTAAAAATAATTGACATGACCTTTTTCTGAAATCTTTAGCTCCTATGCTGAAGTTTAATTTTAATCAACGAATTTTTGAGTTTAAATATAGGCTCTGGGGAAGAATTTTGAGCTAATTCACCTAAAACAAGATTAAGTTTCACATTGTCCCTCTAATCATGCTTTTTTATTTAAATAACCTTGTAAAAACAAATTTACTATTTTTAATACAAACGAAATTAAAATCTTAAAACTTTTTCTAAGTTACTTTGAAAATTGTATATGATAAAATAACGCGAGCAAAATGTGTATTATCCCTTCTACGTGGTTTTGATTAACCATATTCATATAAATGGTACCCGAAAGTTGAATTGGCCGGTGTCTAAAAAAAATGCGTGTAAATGTATAAATTGTAATGATATTTTTTTAAATACATAAATTCAATAAGGCTAGTATCTAGCCATCCCTTTATATGTCCTGATTTCCTCCAGGATCCTCCTGGGCATTCTGTGGTCCAAGTCGGGTCCCATCACCTGAAGGGTGTTGAAAAAAAAACTTCATACTTTTTTCTCTCAAAGGATTAATTTTTACCTGATTATGTTGAAATCAATATCACAATGTCTCTAGGATGGCAGGACTAATTGGTTAAAGAATTATTAGATTTGATCAATCCTGCTCTGAATGCTGGCTCTTTATATTTATTATTCTTGTGTCTCTCTTTAAAACCAGCCAGTGCAGTGACTTAATACTTGTTGATCGGGATTTACTATAAAATAGTGGTCGGAGAGGGTAAACAGAAAATTCAAAATACATTTTAGAAAGCTATCAATCTCAGCTTTTATTCAGTGTCTATGAATATATATATATATAGTTTGATACAGTTTTAAAAATAATTTTTTTACATTTATACTAGTAAACCCTCTAATATTTTTAAGGTTCATTAGTTTCTCTTTCAGTGAATCAACTCATCTTACCAGGCAGGGTATTAGCTATTTCAAAAGAAATTTCATGGTCTATCTATTCCATACAAAATTTATACATTTATTTAATAATCTAAAGTGTTAAAACGTGTCATAACAGTATAATGTCATTTTTAGAAACATATATTGTAAAAATAGGTTGGATTATATTTCTATGTTATATTGGACACAAATGCTGCAAGGAATATGTGTTTCTTTGTTTCCTAAACCAGAATATGTTTTGCAAAAATAAAACCATTTCTTGAACACGGACAAAGAGAAGGTGTTATCCTCAATCTTCATTCACGGTAATATTCAGCAATTCTACAGTAGTGTTCAGTTATGCCGTGCAGATTTTCTTTTTAAATCTTTTAAAAGGTTGCAATTTGCTTGCAATATGTCTAGCCTAATTAGTAGATAGTAAGATAAATAATTCCCAGTTAACACAATATTTCTACTTCTATTAATCTGCATAAAAACTATTTATCACTGCGTATAAAATTGCCCCTTTGGTTTAGGTTTTAATCAATATTACAGGTCAAATAAGCGACGAGTAGGTTTAAAAAGTAAAATATAATAGTTCGAACATATTCTGCACCTAGGACTACGAGGAGATGTTGCTCCCTCCCTCCCTACTGGTACAGCTGAGGGAGATGTAATCAAGAATCCATTGGAAGATGGTGTTGGCCACAGTATAGGGAGGTCCCTTTTATCCCGCCTTCCTTCCATACCTCGACCATGCCCGTTGGAATCAAACCGTTGTCTAGAATATTATGTTACTTTTGACTTTATTTGGAAAAAGATCGTTTCTTTAATGAATAAATAAATTAATTTTTAATAATAAATTCGGTTATCTGTTTTTAATTTATGATCATAGTTATTCCAAAAAAATCTATTTTAATACATATTCTTAAATTAATATAACCTCTTGATTTTAATCATTTTGATTTAATTAGTGATACTAAAGATGAAAAAATAAAGATATTTCCAAACTTTTAAAAAGAAAAAATTCTTAAACCTTTTGAATATATAACCGCCATAAAATTTGAAAATGTATATTTTTATTAAAAAAATGATCTACTGCATTATAGAACAAACAAAAATGTATAAAATAGAACATTTATTTATGAAGGTTTTGTCGATTGTTATTTAGTATTCAAGATATATATATTTATTTATTTTCTTTATATTTTTCCTGGTTTCATGTTTGCGTGCGCTAATTCTTTTTTTCACTGATGACAATATTTTTTAATGTATTTTTATGTATTTTGGAAAGTAATAAAGTATTTTATACCTATGAGTACCTCCATACATAGAGCTATCTGTTAGTCTGGTTGTAAGTGAGCTTGTATCAAACTTGGTGATGGGGAGCTGAGGTTTACCACATAGAACCAGAGCTTCATGGATATCTTGTAGATCAAGATCCTTCTCCTCAATATTATTAATCAATATTTTAATCCTTTTACTATTATTTTCCTTCCTTTTCCCGACTGGTTTTGAACCGGGAGACTTAAGTCTAATCGATCTGAGACTACTTTATGGTCCTTGCTGGACATTAAACATTTAATTATCATTGTAATGAACTTATCAAACTACGAGATTGGACTATTATAGTTTCCCTGCAAAGGAATTGAGTCTTTGCCACAAACTCTGATTTTCTAATCCCTTTATCTTTGCAACTTGAAGGTGTAATCCTAAGATATTTCAAACAATGACTTCTGTTAAATTAAATAATCTAAGTTTGAAATATCAAAGCTTTATACCATCAGGTTGCTCAGTTATAGGTATAAGAAAATTTGAGTTTGGGGCAAAAACTCAATTCCTTTGTAATCAATGATTTAGAACGAAGCTGGCGTATAAATAAGATTTAACTCAAAAAAATTTTTCAAAAAAAACATTTATTCTTTAAAAAACACCATGCTTGACTTCGTCTTCGAGTCAATGGATTGGGCACAATAGATTTATCTCGTTGTACTTTAAATGGTCTTTAATGGATCCAGTTTTCTGTTGCCAAGTGGGATGCAATCCATCTGATTTCTGTTTCATAGGATTTGTATATTATATTCTGCAGTTCTATATATAAACCGACTATTATTCGTATAGATTTTGATAGGGTTTGGCCAAAATATTTTACATATTCTCAGGAGGCAAATATTGCAGGAACCAAGAAATATTTATACCAAGAAGCTCTGAAGATAAATGTACATAAATATAGTAATAATTACATTCTTTTCCTACAAAATGTAAATAGACTCACACAGAAAACTAAGACATAGTTTGATTATATTTTTGTTAAAAACGTAGTAAACTTCTATTTAAGCCAAAAGGAGGCTCCTTCTCTTCTACTCATTTCACCACACACGTTAAGAAAATATTTTGAATATTTTTAAAGGTGGATCAAAGGAAAGCCCTTTTTATCCCATAGCTTGAGAAAAAGGGATAATGATAAATATTTTTGATAATTTTCCATACTCTATGAGAATTTCTGAATAAAATCATTATGCAGAATAATAACCGCGGAGTGAACACACAATGAAAGAGAACAGATATCATCATGTGTTTGGTTCTTTTATTACAGCCAGGTTCTTTTTTATTTATAAAACAAATTTTACCTCAGAAATTTGCTGCACGTAGTTATTCCACTCTTTGAAGTTCATCCATGCATTGTTTTTACTCATTTTTTTGAAAAGAATGGCTAGAGTTTTACACAGTTAATACTTAATTTTAGTACAACATTATATAATGAAACTTTATAAAAATAAAACAGTGAGACCCTCTTTGTCATTATTATTAGGTATATATTCGAACAATATGGTATTTCATATTATATAAAGTTTCTGTTTTAAAACTAACCAAACATAATGGAGTTTTGATCATTTTATCTATCTCAAAACCATGATATCTCTTTAAAAACTTTCTTTGAGAGTTTGTAGTTTTTTTGTTCAACTGAAATATGATGTTATGATAAAGATAAGAAAGGTTTCGCTTTATCTTTACAAAAACACAAAAAGGAGAATAATTCAAAAAATCTAAATAATCTTACATTGGAATTATTTCTTAAATTGTATATTTAAGGATTTAAAGAATTATTGATATTATTATCTGTAACACTAATCAGATGTAAATAAAAATGCTTTTAAATTTTGATTATGAACCTGTCAGATATAAAGAATGAGCTCCTAACTATGAAAAATATTAATTTAAATGTTTAGATATCCCTTTGTTTGTTAGATAACTGAAAACTTTGGATGCAGGTTTTCCATATATATATAAAAGAAGCAAAATAGCCTATATATCAAATATTATTGTCATTTGCGAACATTTTATAGATTTTTAATACTGTATTCATTCAACTTGTCAATATTTCACAGGAAAATGTTTTCAAAAAACAGGTTCACAATCATATTTATCAAAAAATAAGAACTTTTTGATACTTTTGACTCAGATATTTAAAGACAAAGGACTTTTCACCTTCCATTATTAGTTGGATCCAGTAACTTGCATCAATAAATTAATAAATAGGTGTCTCTTTCATTTCACTTTAAAATTAATATAAGAGTGGCCATACAAAAGTTGAATGTTTTGAAATTTGAACATTTTTTTCCCTTTGATCATTTGTTGACTATAACTGTGGTTCCTGTGTCTACAGTTGTAATATTTCTCCCATCCACAACCCGAGCCTGCTTCAACCACTTGTCAGATTGAGTCAGCGTTATATGTTTACCCTTCCCCCGTCTGATTTAAACAATAATATAACAAACAAATGTCTAAGTTTTCAATATTATTATATTTAACCTGTCTCCGAGCCGAGAAAAGATTTTGAATTGATCTCGCAAGTGATGCAACACTCCGGTTTTAGCTGGGGGGAACGATGAAGGGTAAGACCCTGAACTTGATCTTGATCCCATTGATCCGTTTGAAGGATATTTATTTTCTGTTCTTGCTCCACCAGGTTTAGATAAACCTGACAGTTTTCTCACCTTCTCCACTGTTTCTCTAAAAGATCTAAATTCAAAATTCCAAAAAAAAGATAAGTATAACATAAGAAAGAACTGGTTTGAAAATAGTCAAACAAAAATTTGTTTGAAGTGGAATTGTTTCAAACATTTAAGTTTTAATTTACTTTTATAAACTATCTAAAACTTTATTCTTGGAAGCTTTGTTTTATTTTGAATATTCCTTTTGATCCCAAGAACTGTTGATGCCTCCTCTGTAGAAACCTGTATTGGACCGTTTATTGCGGAGTCTATTATAGAAAATAATGCTGCTTGTCTATCCTTCATTATTGTCGACTGAAAAAGATATATAATAGGACTATGATTAATGATCAGTTTTTACTAGAGTTTCCATTTTTGAATTATCAATTTCTTTGCGGATTTTTAAAATGATTTAAATGCAAAATAATACAACACTAATGTCCACCTTAACCTTGAGTATGAGGATAATTCATGCATGTTTGTTTATTGATGAAAAAATGTTCGTTTGTTAAAAAACTGGAAAAGAAAGATGAACATCGCTTCAGATGAAAAAAGTGAAAAATATGAATAATACTTTTTTCCTCTCTTTTACTATTTACTTTAATTATTATCAAAATTCAACGTATTTAACATCTCAAAAGACTATTTATTACTTATTATAATATTACAGAATCTGAACCTCAGCATAAAGTTGTAAACTGGAACAATAAAGTAAGTTTTGAAAAAAAAAAGTAGGTTTGAGTCGGGGTAAAGAATAGAAATATTTAAATTACTAAAATGGAATCTAAAAAGTGTATTTCTAATCTATCTAAAAATATACAGCAATGAGCTCTGTATAGTCTACACGTAGTGTGCCACTTACAATTGAGTAAGTAAGATCGAGCAAGTGAGTAAGTGAGAGATCAAGTGAGTAAGTGAGAGAGCAAGTGAGTGAGTGAGATTGCAAGTGAGAGAGTAAGTGAGTAAGTGAGAGAGCAAATGAGTGAGTTAGAGAGCAAGTGAGATCGAGCAAGTGAGTAAGTGAGAGAGCAAGTGAGTGAGTGAGAGAGCAAGTAAGTGAGTGAGGGAGTCAATGAATGATTGATTGAGAGAGGGAGGGAGTAAATTTGTAAGAACGAAAGGGAATAGATTTATCTTTTATCTTGTTTTCTCTTATGATATATCTTAATCATTCCAACTTAGTTCATATTACTTTATAAAGGTCATTTTTAGGAGATTAGGCTATACGAAATAATCAAATTACCTACTTTTTTATTTTTTTTTAAACATAATTATCTTAAAATTCTTCTTTCTCCTTCAATCTTATTTTTAAAATAAACCCATCTGACCCCATTAATTCTTAAAATCATTATATTTAATTGTATTATATTACTCGTCATCCACAACTTCCTTCGATCACAATTGTTCTATTAAGTTTTCTATGATTCAGAATGGTGGAAAGTTAAATTTGAATATATTTATGAATTTAGAATCTAATATAATATCTTACTACTCACTGTTTATACATACATAGTACACATATATATGTTATTATGGAAATAAAAAATGCCAAAGCAAAAAATGAAAACCAACCTTTCTGTTAGCGCTGATAAGTCCTAAATTATGTTTGATGTTTTTGCAGATCTTTTTGTAGATTTCATTTTTCTGCCATTTTCAACAGATTTTATAATAGTTTCACACATTTTTATGAATCTGTTTCAAGTTCACATCAAAGATATACAGAGTCCCCCCCACTAAACTTTTACAAACTCAAACAATAAATATTACAAACACAAGCATTTTCAAACCTGCATTTCTTTCGAGGGTTGAAAAAACTAAACTGCATCCAATTCTGAATCAGCAACTTAAAGTTCAATATCTTGACCAACACTATAGTATTAAGTCTGCAGATTCAGACAAGGATTTGAGTCTTTGTCAAAACTTCTCATTTTTGCAACCCAATGGCGCGCAGACCTTAATTAATTCAAACTATAAATAATCTTAGTTTAAAATATCAAAGATTTACAACATCTGGTTGCAAAGATATTGTGTTATTAAAATTGGAGTTTGCGACAACGACTCAATTACTTTGCCGAAACTTAGAGTATGCCGAAATTATCGTATCATCAATCTAATGGCCGGAACAGAACTCGGTTCTTAGTTACTAGGATAGTTTAAACTTCAAATTCTTCAAGTTGAACATGACATATAAGAGACGTGGTCGAACCATTTTTACATAGTGCAACGACTTCTCGCAATTTATTAAATACGGTCTATGGTTGCATAAATATAAGGATTAGAAAATTAGATTTTGAGATGAGTAATCAGGTACTTTTGTATAATCTTTTGAAAAGATCGTCGTTCTTTTCTACTTATAAGTTTACTTCTCTCACAAACGAATAGAAAGAACAGAGCATTTAACTATTAAAAGGACAAATTAATTTTTAAATTAAAAAAGCATCTCTGATATCATTGGATAGAAACAGAACGCATGCCGCAAAATCACAATATTTTAATCACAATCATTGCAGTTTTAAGCAAGTTTTCACAGTTCTTTTGTCCGAAAACATTTTTCCTATGAGTCAGAATACCACTGTAGGTGACAATAAATGCTATATATCAAAACTTAACTAATCATTTTTAAAGAATTAAAACTAAAGAAAGTTAAATTTTTGAAAATGCTTGAAGCTCATCTAATATAATGAAAAAAACTGAAACCTTTATAAACTTGAGACCTACTACATGTGTAGAAATACAAAACTCGACTCAAGTATAAAATAAAACGCTGGGCTGCATGCTTTCTTAGAACGTTAAATATCGCTTTTATTACGTTCGGCGATATTGTGTTTTGTCGCCAATTTAGTGAAAATGGAACCAAAAACAATTTTCTAATTTCTATATCTTTGCAACCTGATGTCGTAAAAGTTATGACATTAAGAAGTTTATAATACAGTTTATATAAGAGCCCTGAATACTAATACACTTTTATTTGAGGTTTCCAATTACTTTGAGCGATATTGCACCTGACGATGTGCAATGTTGGATTTTTAGCGAAACTATAATATTGTACTAAATATTGTACTAGTTTCATATTTATAGTTATTCTCTTATTGTCACACTGTTTTCCAGAGATATTAGTTAGTATTTTGATTGGATGACTTGAAAACATTTAAGTAATAGTTTATTGTTACTTTCGTAAGAGAGGACAAATTATGAACAAATTACATCGAGTTGTCCAGAAATAGTGAAACTTTTATCATTTACTCTCAGACAAATTAGTATCAAAGGAAATTTAAACCCTCGAGGGATTCAATGATAAACCCGAGGGCGTGGCGAAAAAATAAAAAAAAATTTCAATATGTATAGTCTAAATTTCGACAATTCTTATTTTCTTTATTTTCTTTGCACAATCTCGCTTAAATAATAAAAATTGCGTTTAAAACCCTACTTTTATCTAAATCGGACCGGGAATGTTTGAAATTTGATAAAGTGAAAAGTTTCAATTTCATGAAAGTTAATTCCAAAAGATTGATCGATGTTTTGGTTTGAATTTTTTTTTATGAAATCTGTTTCCTTGTTCTGTTCAGTTTCTTGCCATTTCTCTCCGTCCCTGAATTTGTCATTCAAATTACTGTTATTCTTCTCGTTAAGGTTTTAGCAAATATCAATGTAAAAACTTTTATTCTTGTTGGAATACGATATATCAAGGGGTCATCAGCTCACTTCATTCTTTATTTGGATTATCCAGGCATCGAAAATATTCTACTTTAAATTAAAAAAAAAAAAATTTTCGCGATATTTAGTATTTATTTTACCGTCGACAAAAACTATAATAAAACAAGATAATTAGACATTTTCAGTCAAGTTTTTATACCACTGTCTGATGAAAAGAAGATTTCACAATTCTTTATGAACTAAAACCTACTTCTTCAAATCAAATTAACATTGATTTTTCAAACAATTGCTTAATTTCAAACTGTTAATTCTGTGAGATCAAATCGTCTAAGTTTGAAATTTCAAAGATTTACATTATCAAGTTTAAAAGATATAGGGGTTAGAAAATACCAATTTGTGGCAAAAACTCAATTCCTTTCTTATTCCTGTATACAAAGGAGTTGAGCTTTTGCCACAAATTCTGATTTTTTAATCCCTGTATCTCTGCAACCCGTTCTTGTAGACCTTTGACATTTCAAACTAAGAATTCTGACAGATCAAATATTCTAAGTTTGAAATATAAAAGGTTTACAGCAGCCGGTTACAAAGATAAATTGATTTGAAAATTGGAGTTTGTGGCAAAAACTCAACTCCTTTGCAACATGATCTAATGATGTTTCAAACCGATTTATTTGATTATTTGCCAATCGGAAACCAAGAATTTTTTCCTTAAACCAACGAAAGAAAAGAGAAAGCAACATTCGAAATCAATAAATCAAGCAGATTGTCCGTGAAATTCAAAAGTTCCTATTGTGGATATCGAGATCTGTGGATCGGGGTTATGGGTATCCAAAAAAAGTTCCAAACTTACATAAATATGTATTTTAAAAAGAGCAACAAATTTGTTTGACTTGACCAGTAACATTTAAAGAATTTCAAGATTGAAAAAGAAAAAAAAAATTATTACCTTCCTGAGTAAACTGTTTCTCTTTCTCTCCTCTCATACGATGTTTGAAAAAATCTCTCTTTCCTTCAATTAAATTCAGAGTAAAAATGATATTTGAAAATTTGCAATTGCACATATATAAATAGAGCTTGCGGAATACTTTAAACTTCGAGCTAATAAAATTACGCAAACTGAATAAATTCATATTGCAAAAGTCTAGATGTCATTTGTTTCTAATCAGTACAGCAATGTAGCCAAGAGCTTGGGTTCTTAACTCACATTTTCATCTTAGTTACCTAAATTTTCCCCAGAACTGTTCCTTTATTTAATATTTATTCTATTTACATTTTAAAGATTTTGTTATTAAATATATCAAATGTATAAACTGTGCAGTGTACAGTATTGCCGTACTGCTTAAGCGATGTTTCGTATTAAGATTGAAGTGTAAGGCCCCTCAATGAACAATGCAAATACATATATTCAATAGTTGAGAATTGTATTGTGTTCCCGTAAAAAAATCTTTATCTTTAAACATTAATGCATGGCTAGGAAACGATCGATCTGATGGATATGCCACCCTTCCTATTACTCTGGGGGGTAAAACTAATTCTTTCCTTGTTGTTTTAAACTTTTTTTGTATTGTCTGGGAGGATAAAACAACATTAAAGAGATTTATATTTTACATTTCTTGCATAACCGAACCAACCTTCAGTATAAGAGACTTTCTCCCATTTTACCTGTCAAATTTAGCTTCAGAATATCTTGCATCTTCTTTCTTCAAAATAATAAAATATAAAAATCGATAAAATAATAAACAAATTATATGGTGGCATTTCACAAAAATGGCTTTCTTAAAGGGAGTGTCGCGAAAATGAAAGAGGGTATAGATTTACGTTTTCATTTTTCGCGAACACATCCTTTAAAGGGAGGAACAAGCTAGGCTTTGAGATTAAATTGAGAGTGCAGTATTTATTGTAAAATAAAATATCAGTATTCATTTGATACCTGTAAACGTTTTTTACATTTTAAAATTGCTACATAAGATTGAAAGAAACGAAAAATTAGCTCTCACCATAGATAATATAGAAAACTTTATAAATCATTTGTTTCTGTAAAATTGTACCAATATCCCAAATATTTAACATAGATTTCTCTAAAGCGACATTTAAAGTTTTTTGATGAAATCTGCGAATAATGGAAGTGAGTTTTTGCCACAAACTCACCTTTTCTAATCCTTATTTCTTTGCAACCTGATAATTGAAAATTAAATTCGATTCGATCTAACAGAATTCATAGTTTGAAATATCAAAGGTCTACGACATTGGGTTGCAAAGATATAGAGACTAACAAATAAGAGTTTGTGGGAAAGACTCAATTCATTTTTAAAAAAATTTAAAAATCAAGATAATGATGAGAAAAAAAAATCAATTCTAACATTGATTTAATATTATCGATAATTTCCTTTGATGAAATATGTTCCTTAAAACTGAATTAGTTCATTGCAGAACCTATTTTATGATTTTCGTTAAAATTATCAAACAATTGGTAAATACGCTTCACGGGGCGGACTCCCTCTACAAATCTTTCTGGCGAAATGTTAAGAAATGCTTTCACGCTCTTACGCAGTAATCATATAACGTAGTTAATCCTAATATTCTAATCCTAATTTCCAAAACCATACCCAGCCTGTCACTTACTCTCCACTAAAAGCTTGTTTTCTTTCGGCCAGGGATACTTCAGATCACAGCAGTACAAATCGAAAGTTTATTTTAGTTTGCAGTCCTTCACGTATATTGCAATTTTCTCAATTTGTATGGACGCTAAATTATTCGGTATGAGACGTCTTTAACAATTTTCTCCTTATAGACGCAACAGATAGAAGTAAGATTAGTAGCGATCAAAAGCGCTTTTTTATCGCAATAAGCCTATACCCCCTTTCATTTTTCGCGAACACTCCCTTTAAGGAGACAGGATATTATGAATACAAGGGTTCTGTAGCTTTTTGATTAAAAAACAAATACTTTTTCTGTGTGTTGATTATCATCCTCTGTTTCTTCTTCATCCTCTTCATCTTCCACGTCCTCTTCCTCTTCCTCTTCTTCAGTATCTTCTTCTGATTTTTCTTCAGGTAATTCTCTCCTTCGATCCGACATCTTTAAAACTTGTTTAAAACAACAAAATATTCAATAGATTTGTTCAAATAAGGAGATATATATTTAGACCTATCACATGATTTTATGCATCTTTTATAATAAATGTGTAACTTTTTGTCTTTCTTTCCTTGCATCAATGTTGCAACTAAAGGAGGAATGGTTTTGAGGTTGTGCTCGGTCTATTGATTATTCTTATCGAATCCATCTTTATACAAATAGGACTGAACTATAATCAGCCTAAATCTCCTTTACAACACAATCCTTGCCCTAGTTTCCATTTTACACTATGTTAATTTACTTTTACTTTATATTAATAAGTCGATACATAAACTCTTCTTTTTATGGCCGGAGTTTGGTAACTTATAATTTGTATTTAACAATTTGGTTACCTCACAACTTTGTAACCAAACATTCCAGTAAACTTCAGATTTTGTATCCCGCCAACTTATGAAACTTAACTGTCATTGTGGAAACGTGGCAATTTGGAAACAGACCGATTTGGTAGCTACATTTGCTACAAAAAATTCTACATTTGGTATCGAAAAATTTACAAAGGAATTGAGTTTTTGTCACAAACTCAGATTTTCTAAACCCAATATCTCTGCAACTGGATAGTGTAAAACTACCAGTATTCATAGTTTGAAACATCTAAGGTCTACGCCATTGGGCTGCAAAGTTATAACGATATTTTGTGGCAATGACTCAATTCCTTTTCAAGGGAAAAATTACAATTTAGAAACCAAAAACATACTTTGTACACTAATATTTGTACACTAATATTTGTACACTAATATTTGTACACTAATCTTTTTTCTTCATTTATGTTATGTACAGCTACAAAAGGAATTGTTTACTTGCCAAATATGAAAGTTTTCAAATGCATTTTTCAAACTTTGATTATTTGATCTAATATGCAGTTTACGATTAGATTTTGAAATAAAAAGGAACAGAGGTACAGAGTTCAGCAGATCTGTGTGTTAAATGGGGGGAAGAGATGGAGCGATGGTTTGGGATAAACAGTTCAACCTCTATCAATAAAAGGTTTACGACATCAGGTTAGAAAGATATAAGGATCAGAAAAATAGAGCACGAAATGATTAATTAGTTTCTTTCCCGAAAAATATAAATACGTATATATATATATCTACATTATAAAACAAGACATTTGTATATATATGTTCCTAATAGCCGGCCAAACAGTTGAACCTAATGGGCTGACATTTTTTCGAGGATTATCAGCGATATTATCAATGATCTATCTCTCCGTCATAAGCCTGGAGCTTATGATAGTAATCCCAAGTACTTGTTCTTCTCTTATATCTCCAGTGCTCTATAACGTGTGGAGAGATTATCAATGATAGCTGAGATAAACAAGCTGGAGCTTAAGAGTTGTTTGTACTTCAGAGTAACTTTGAATAGTTTGTTTCTGATCCTGCCTAACAAAGCCATATGACCTGGATATTTGAGATGACCAAGAATGGGTTGGATTACAAGAATCCTACTGGAGCTGAAGCTTATGCTGTATTCAAGAACCTCTGAGGGTTCCAGAGCTCTGGAGAGAGTTAGTTCCTGAGATCTAAACCAAGATCTCCCAGATCCAAACCCAAGTCTGCTTTCAAGATCCAGGAGTCTGATGATGATACTAGTGCTGAAGTCTTTGCAACGTATCACAACAAGCAATAGTAAACGGCTTAATCTGAAGTTTCCATGCCCTATTGGTGATCACAAGCATGAACTGAATACTTGTGCGGCATTCTTCTCAATGAGTCCTGCAGAGAGATGGAACAAATAGATAAAGACAAGTTATATTATTTCTGTGTGTATCCTAAGGATGTGTGTACTACCCGGATATGCAGTCGTGAAAGCTCTATTCCTGAAACCTTGAAATGTCATGGTTGCGCCCCCTGGGCTACTTCCAAGAACCTTGCTCCGTTCAGTATTCTGTTCTGCAGAGATCTGAGGTCAAGGAGATCATGATTGATGATGATTGATGATTGATGATGATTGATGATGATTGATGATTGATGATTGATGATGATTGATGATTGATGAAGCTCTACCATTTTTGATTAGACTGATACGACTTTTTGACCTCGTAGCTCCTACAGTTTTGATTTCACTGGTACGAATTTGTTAACTCGTTGCTCCTCTAGTTTTGATTTTACTGGTACGACTTTGTGACCTCGTAGCTCCCCTAGTATTGATTTTTTGGGGACCACTGTATCATAAGATTTTTTTGGTAACCACAGTACCAACAGATTTTTTTGGGGGAAACTATCAAAAGATTTTTTGGGGGACTATTAAATCAATAGATTATTTTGGGGACCACTGCATCAAAAGATTTGTTTCTGTACCATTGTATCAAAAGATTTTTTTGGGGACCACTGTATCAAGAGTTTTTTTGGGGGGACCACAGTATTCTCAGACTTTTTCTGGGACTACTTTATCAAAAGATTTTTTTGGGGGACCACTGTATCAAAAGTTTTTTTTCGGGACCACTGTATCAACAGATTTTTTGGGGACCACTATATCAAAAGATTTTTTTGAGAGACCACTGTATCAAAAGATTACTGTGGGGACCAGCTTAGAAAACGCAACCGGAGAGAGTAGTACCCATATGTCTGCCAGGTCTGTGACCTTCGATATGCTGCACTTCAAGATGTTGCCAGGCATCAAGCCTCAGCCCATCCAGGTACGAGAATACTCAAAGGATTAAATCCAATCAGAGCCAGACTTCAAAATCCATGAGATCTTGTCTCTAATTTTTTAAGCCCTTTATCTTTACAACCTGATGTCTTAGACCCTTTCAAACTATAAATTCTCTTGGATCAAACAGACAAAATTTAAAATATAAAAGTGTGCAAAGAAAATAAGCTGAGCAAATTTGAGTGTGTGGCAAGATCTCAGTTTCTTTGTTTCAGTTATACAAAAGCATTTATCACACATTGGTGTGGGAAGATAGCATTTTTTTTCTCACATTTTAGCACCAACCATTGCTGAAGCTAGGAGGTTTGAGCAAACCACGGCCCTTGTAGACATGGTTGTGTCAGCAACCAGAATCCAGGTTCTGGACGCGTCCATCCAACCGGTTCACTGATTGTCAAGATCTCCTCTACTCTCAGAAGAAAAAGGCCTTTTATTACCTGAGAACCGGGATCCAGAATCAGGAGGATGTCACTGAATCCATCCTTGGCATTTTGAACACCAGACTGGACCAGGAACTCACCAGTTTTGCCCGGTATTTTCATTAAAAAGAATCCAGAAAAAAAACCTCCAATCCCTGTGCTATTTGGCGGCAAGTAGCCAAGCTCAGGTGATCGCATGAAACATCACAGTTATTATACAATTATATAACAACCATAGAGTAATAAAACGAAGAGGTAAAGCTAACCTCAGATGTACACAACCGACCACCCTATTAATTAATTAATAGAGAGGTCGGTTGTGTACATCACGATATGTTTAAGAATCTAACACTGGTATAGAGTTTGATCGTATTTCTTTGGGGTAATAAAATGTAGATAATTGAAAATTAGAATCGATAATTAGATAGACACTTAATACAGAATATGGATAGTTCAGTTGTTTGTTTATGTTATAAAAAGTATGACCAAATTTTGATATCGTTTGTGAAAAATTCTTCTTGTAAAAAAGTAAGTTTTTTAGTTTAGAAATATTATTTTATTTAATCCTCTATATCTTACCATTTTTATCAAATCTCTTAAATCAAAATCTACACAAATAATAAGACCCCAAAAAGGAAACTCGGAAGTTTCGTTCAACGATACTCTTTTAAATTTCGGGCTCTGGTCAGTTGCGTACATCTGAGCTAAGCTTCACCTCTTCGTTTTATTACTTTATGATAACAACTTATTTTTAATAGCCGGGAGAAGATCCGAATGCTCGAATTCTTCTTTTAAAAAATGAAAATAAAATAATATGAAAAAAATGTATAATACAACTTAGTTTTAACAGCCTGGAGAAGATCCGATTGCCGGAAGTCTTCTTTTTAAAATGCATAAAAGAATTATATGAAACCTCATTTCTTACTCTGCACTTGAAAATATTACGAAAAACATTTAATCTAAAGAATTAAAATTGAAAGGGGAAAATGTTTAATCCCTGTGCTATTTGCTAAACTCCGGTGATTACATGAAACATCACATTTTTTATGCAATTTTAAAATAAGTAGAAATTGTAATTGAAAGAGAATTCCAATCCCTGTACTATTTGCGGACAAGTAGCTATGCTCTGATGTTCACATAAATATCACATTTGTTATACAGAATTGTAAAAGTAAGCGTCATCAGGCAACATATTTTCAACGTTTTTCATCATACATTTTTTTTAAATCTTTATAAAATACAGAAAGATACCGTCATCTATAAATGTAGGATTTCATAAGATTGAACTTTAACATTTCCCCTGTAATAGGAAGATGGCAAGGGATAATCATATACTTTAAGCTTAAACATAATCTGCATGAAGTTCACAAGTGAAGGAAATCAGGAAAATCATGAAGTTCTATTTCAAGAAATCTTTGAGAAAAGAAAAAAATGGAGTTGCGGAGTACTTAACAATAATTAGAAACCCAATTAAAATATTGTTTTTTTTTCATTAATAAATGGTTAAGCCCACCATGTTGTACATTCTTTATAAAACTATTCTTACAGCTTCGTCAGATTTAGAATTTGTTTCTTTCTAGTTGGATAATGTATAAAGATTTTAGATATTGGTTTACCATTTAATTTAACTGTGTCTACTGTCTAGTACTCTCCGTTCAGTTAACAAATAAGCTTTTTAAAGTAAAAAGAAATAAAAACATGGCTATTTTTACTGTTTTTTCCCTATAATTTTTCGTTTTTGGCCTTTCATTCCAAGTTAATTCACTTATCACATGAACAGAGGCACATTGGATGTTAAATTTCTATCATGCATATGAATATAAATAGAAATTGCTTGTGAGAAAAAATAACAGTTTTTCTGAGTAAAATTTTTAAATTGAAGCACATAAAAATATTTTTGGACAAAAAAGTTTTGTATATGATAATGGATTTTTTGAAAATTCAAAAGCTTTAATTGTTTATCGTAATAAATTTTATTTACCCTTCATTTAAAGAGGGGCGTGCCCTACTCACAACGGTACTCTTTAAAACCTTTGTCTGATCAATAATTTGAAAGATATCGTCGTTTTGCTAGCTTGGAAAATGTTTGAATTCTGACCATTTTTGCCAGTTCCTTTTACTTTTAAAGTTAAAATATCGTGATCATTTTTTTAATAATACAAAGCTTATAGGGGCCCTCTATGAACTAAATATTACGTCTACAGTTCCTTGGACCATGGACAAAGGCTTAAAAACTATTTTCTAAATTTTGATTCATAATTTTGGTTCATAATCAAAATAACGTCTACAAAAATCCCCCTCTTCTTTATATGTACATGTTGACCTTTTCGTCAAATTTTGAGGGGACTGTACAATTTCCCTGTACACATTGCCTATCAGCATTCTATTTACTTTTTTTCTGGAAGATGGTCACAGGCCTTCTGGAGATTCTTGAGGGTGGCCAAGTAGAAAATGAGAATAGTGCGAAGTACAGTGATAACCAGAACACTTTGGAATAAGAAGACGGCTGTTCGGAAAAATAAAAGGGGGTATAGTCTTAAACCGAAAAATAAGCGCTTTTGATCGCTACTAATCTTACTTCTATCTGTTGCGTCTATAATGAGAAAATTTTTAAAAAGAACTACTGATGCTAAATAACGTAGCATCCACCCAAATTGAAAAAGTTGCAATCCACAACTCGGATCGTAAAAAAATCAATTTAATTTCAAACAAATCATTCAGATATTACAACCTATAGCCATTGATTTTTTTTCGCCACATTTGTATAAATTTAAATTTTTATAATATTTTTAACTTCTTTTATTTACACTTAAAACAACGATTTTTTTCCGCTAGGTGTCTCTGCCACGTGGAATCATTAAGAGCATCGATATAAAACAAAAACAAAATATTATGAAATTTCAACTATATGCGAATGCATCGAAAAATAATCGATAAATAAAGGTTGTAATATCTAAATGATTTGTTTGATATTAAATTGATTTTTTTTACAATCAGAGTCAATTTTCTCCTTATAGACGCAACAGATAGAATTAAGATTAGTGGCGATCAAAAGCGCTTATTTTTCGCCGTATGCCTATACCCCCTTTCATTTTTTGCAAAAACTCCCTTTAAGAATCAAGGTTTATCTTAAAAAAGTCAAATGAACCACAGCAACTGGGCAGTGTAAAATGTAAAGACCTATTTTACTAAATAAGTGATCTAATAAGTGTCACTGAAAACTATTTGCTCTGTAACAACATCAAATGTACTTAAGTATTGTTATAATGTTGTCTTCATATTCCATTTTTTTGGATGGCCTTCCTCAGGGTCTGGTTTCTAAATGGTAATATGATTAGTACTGTGTAAGAAACATAGCTTTACAAGTCGATTACTAACTTTAAATAAAAATCAAGTTTCCATGTGCTTTCTCAGAATATTACAATGGGTTAATGAATATTATAAAACTTTATCTGGGATTGTTTATCTGTAGTAACGGCATCTTCAATATCTTGACCCAGGATGACCTAGAGCCTAGACAATAAAGAAAACCGTCAGTTCACGACTATCTTTGAATATAAATGAAGTTTCCATGTGTTTCTTCAAAATACTACTTTGAGCCAATGAATACTATAAAAGTTAAATTGGAATTGTCTATCTTCAATATAGAAAATAAGCAAAACCGTTAGTTCTTGAATAACCTTGAATAGAAATGTTGTGTTTTTTATCAAAAAATGTTTCACTTTGGTCTGAAAAATCGTGCACTCATAAGCATTCTAGTATGGAACTTTAATATCCAAGTTTTCGCTTTTTTACAGTACTTTGTTGAAGGTTGTATTCTCTTAACCCTTTTGTGACAAAGTGATTTACCTGGAATCAATACATTTTTTAACCAAAGAAGTATGTAAGGGAGTTTTCTTCCTAGGACTGATTCCATCAATGAAACTTGAGCCTGCTTTGGCCAAAAAAAAAGACAGATACTTTTTTTTCAAGTGATGTGTAAGTCTGATCTATACTCGTTACAGATGGGCCATCTGCCTTTACTTGGTCCTGGCTGTTTCTTGTAAAATCCAACATATTTTAAAGGTTCGTTGGTTTCTGTTTGGGGAACATTCTTGTGAACTGTCTAAATACATACAGTTGAAATTCCTTCATGTTTGCAAGAAAGAAAAAACAAACAATATGGTTATCTCAAAATGTTACCTTGATATGACGGGTCATTTGTTTGTTTAGTTCTTCACAAATTGGACACACTTTTAACTGCCGTTTATTAACCACTGGGAGATTTATTTTCTCTAAATTGAAAATAGGTAGAGGAACCTAAAAACACCTTGAGCACAGCAATTGGAGTTCATATTTACCTTTAAAACTCTTGCCAGGGCTTAGTGATGGTTTGGGATTGCCTAGTTTCAAACTTCCCTATCATTACTCGTATGGGGTCTACAACTTCCTCATCCTTAAAACTTCTAAAATATTATTCTGATAGTGAACTTCTTGTCTATCTCTGATGTAGAGGAAGGTGTTTTTGTCCTCTTGTAACTTAATCTGGATTCTGTGGCCATTATATCTTTAAGTGACGGTTTTGATGCTTTAGTATTTTCAAAAAGGAACATTTTTTATGCTTTCCTACACAGCTTAATGATATTTTAGAGTTTCCGCAGCTTGGGTTATGTTAGGTTACACAAAGCATCAAAAATTACATGTGAAAGCATCATAATTGTCCAAATTGATAAAAAATAGTTTATAGAATTGTATATTTGGCAGAGATTTGAATCTAGAAATATATATACTTTAATCATCTTTCTTTCCGGTAACAGTAGCCAATATTCAATATATATTTTAGATTCTTCTAGGTTTACTTCCAAACATAACTTATCTGTATTGCAGAACCCTAGAGACAGTGGGAATGAAGGGGGCCTGGCCGGGTGAAGGAAAAGTAAGTTTTTTTGCCAGTTATTTGAATATTTTGTCAATATTACTTTAATTAAAAAATATTGTATTTCATTTTAAAAGGAGGAAATTTTCAATATTCAAAACAATGTTGTAAAGGATTCATTTAAAATATTAAAAAACGGCATCGGAATAGGATTTCAATTCTGCATAAAAAATTCACTATCGAACCTTGAACAACAAAAGAAAGGGAAAACACACATCAAAATGGATAAAATAAGCAAGATGCTAGAGACATTAATACTAAATCTCTTTTTTAGAGAGTTTTGAACTACTTATCTCATTTTTTTACCATATTTATTTTCGACGATCGCGATAGAATTGTAGATATTTTTACAGTGTTAAGCCTTTTTTGAGAAATCTTGCTATAATAATAATAAATCTTCTCTAAATTGATTTCCGTTTTTCTACTTTATCCACTAAACTTATAATAAAAGAATAAAATGCAGGTTGTAAAGAGTTTAAATTTAATTTTACTTTCCAGCAAAAACAACTTTATGCAGAGACAGAAATAGATAAACGGAATGTCATTCTAATTTGATCTTCAAACTTTTAAAAACTTTAGTGAACAAAAACATAAATTATTTTGGCATTGTTGTTCGTTAAATAAATACGAATAAAAGTTATCTCTAACACTTTTTTCTAATCTCTGTTTTATTTCCAATCTGATCCAGTAAACCAATTTCATCTAAAGCAATCTTTCCATAGATAAAGTGTAGCTTTATTTTTGACATTTGTTTGTCATGCTTTTACTTACACGATTGTTCTAACCCAGAAACTAATAATGTTGAGTGAAGTCTGAAGACTAATATGTAATAATGAACGTATTTTATTTATTCCAACAATAAACTTTCTCATTTACAATTACATCTTTTCTTTTCTTTTGTACCTCCATTTCATCCCTTATTAAGGATCTGGATATATTATCAAACATGTTAACTATTCTTGTGTCAAATACATTTATTTATCTCATATAATTAAAAACGGGCCTTTGTTCTCTAGGTTGATTTACGTACTTGTTTAGTGTTTTCTGTGGAAAAACAAACAAAGAAGTGCTTAAATTAAACAACAGAAAAAAATCCCTTTCTATATATTTAAATACTTTTTCTTATTTTATTTATGCTGCATGAAAGAGCATTTAATGAGGGAAAGAAATTGAGTCTTTGGAACAAAATCAAATATTTAAACCTCAATATCTTTAGAACTCGATGTTGTAAACTTTTGATATATCAATCTTAGATTATTTGATCTAACAGAATTCATAGTTTGAAATATCTAAGGTCTGCAACATGTGGTTCCAAAGATATAGTGATTAGAAAATCAGAGTTTGTGGCAAAGACTCAATTCCTTTGTAAAAGTTTTGGCAATTCTGGAGAAAAGGGTTTAGAAGTTGTAAAATACTAAAATCATCAAATCATTTAGTTTTTCTATTTAATTTTAAGCCTAGATACAAAATTGATTGAAAATGTGGCGACCTTGTAATATTCGTGGTCTATCAAGAATAATTATATAGCAGTGTATTAATGCAGTGTAGACACCTCCTCGTTATGTAAACACTATACTTTAATAACCAAAAGTCATTTAAAGTTTTTATTTTAAGAAAAGACACTGCACAATGTTTTCATTTCCTTGCATTCCGTTTGTATGTCAGCAAAAAAACTTTTCGGTCATTCACTTAAACCCAAATTTTGAAAATCCACGACGGTATTATTCAGTTAAAACCATTACTGGAACCAGGACAGGAATTTTGTTCATGTTTTGTTGCAGTTTATCGTCTGAGAATGAACCTCAATGTCTGTTTGGGAGCTGGATCTATACAAGGCATACGTTGAGTTTCTTTAGGCGACGTCTGTACACATTTACTGTGCTTGCTTTTTGGTTTCTGATGATGTTTACATCTCCAACTATTCTCTGGGTTCTGAATGGAGAAAATTGTAAATCTTTTACTAAAGGAATTGGGTTAAGATTATCAATAAATTGGGTATATCAATCAGTCTCAATTCCTTGTAAAGCTTAGGGATCAGCTTGAACAAACACGTTGTGTAAATCTGTTAATATATGAGAGTTTCTTGGTTGTCATAATTTTAAAAGTTCTAAGGAGTCAAGGAAGTCAAGTTTCAAGCGCTCAAGGTGCCCTTGGGTTAAGATTAATCCAATTTAAGAAGGAGAAAAAATAATTTAAGATTAATATTAGCTCTTAAAAAGCAAATAAAAATAAATAGCAAAAGCAAAAAAATTATGTATTTTATAAGGAGCTCTTTACTTTACGTATAAAATATTTAAACTATATATAAACACAAAAGATAAATGTATCTCTATTGTAAACGATTTAGTTTACACCTAAACCCCTGTTTTCTCAGTTTTTAGGCCACATACAAATCAACTAAACAACCAAAAATTTCGCAAAATATTTGGTACATATGAAACAAGGAAGAGAAAAAAACATTCCTTGATGAATTCTGACGTTAGATTGTTTCAAAACACCTGCAGTCGACGAAATATAGAATGGAGGTAGGGGACAACAAAAGATGATAGCCTGCCCCATCTATCAATAAAAGATGATAACCTGCCCCATCTATCAACAAAAGATGATAATCTGCCCCATCTATCAATAAAAGATGATAACCTGCCCCATCTATCAATAAAAGATGATAACCTGCCCCATCTATCAACAAAAGATGATAACCTGCCCCATCTATCAATAAAAGATGATAACCTGCCCCATCTATCAATAAAAGATGATAATCTGCACCATCTATCAACAAAAGTATAAAAAATTCCTTGATACCATAAAAAGTTCTGAAGAAATTAGGTTAAAACAGAAAAAAAAGGCCTTCAGGAAAATCTTACTCAGAGGGTACAGCTGCACGACATATTTTCACTAAAAAGAAGGGAAAGGTTTATCAGTAATATAAAACTGAAAAACCGAAAGTTTTCCCAAAAAAAGGTTAATAAAACAGTTTTTAAAATTTCAAAATATAAATAGCTGGGTGTTTCGGAATATAGAACTTTAAATGGCTGTTGAGGGCACAATGCACAATCATCATAATTCCTCAGGAATGTTTCAGTCTTTTCCTTGTTCCACATACTATAAAGTAATAAAAGATTTTTTTTTAGTTTCTTGTACTGTAGAAAAATTGTTATAATATTTGCTTACAATTTACTTATCTTAAGAATTTGCCTAAGTATAGCATTTTAAAGTAAATATGCTTTTATGCATGCTTTATTTTGTCATGTCTTTCTTCATTTTCTTCAATTTCTTGATATGTGGACAAAAAACTGAAAAGACAGTGTACACCCTTTAAATCACAATTCTGCCTTAATAATCTAGATCCTTATTCTGTATTCACGATTTCTCCCTAAATTACTTATTATGAAGATCTTAAATTGTCTCCCTTAATTTTAGAACTTTCTGGCAAGAGATGTTCAGAAATCTCTAAGTCGTTCTCAGGTTGAGTTTCGACTGAGGAGATGAAAGGATGGGAAGGAGGAAACGGAGTAGATTTCATTTGGTCCGGAGAGGATTGAACTCGTCCCTCCTCGTCCACTGTGTACAGAGAAAATTCTGTAAATCTGACAATTCGGACTGGTTCTAAATAAAACAATTTTCAACTTTTTAACTAAAGTTTCATCAACTAAAACTTACGCTTAGCTTCAACCGTTGAGAGAAGTTTGGATCTTTTTCTTCTTGTTTCATTCTTATACCTAAATAATAGTTTAAGATTTCGTGCATACACATTACACAAAATCAAACGACACTTTTAAAACCTCATTAAGTATCATTAGTAATTTACTCGTAGACAATGTGTATATCATCTATTGTTGTATTTATCTGTTTTCTAATCTACGGATTTTATATATGGGGAAAGGGGGGGGATTAATGGATACGTAAAACTTGTTTAGAGTTGTTCAAGAAAGATGAATCCTAAATTTTAAATCTGTGTATTATTATTTCGCTTAACATCAGAAAAATAACCTGATTTTTAGGGCATTTAAAAAAAAAAAAATAATTTAAGGATTTTTTAAAAAACGCCAGCTACTTTATTAATAAATCATTTTTGACATAGTAATGGAAATTCCAACTTTCTAATACAAACCATTTAACTTAAAAGCATTTTAAAGATTATGCTATTTTATAAAATTGAAACCATTCAATATTGCAATTAAACGTAAAAAGTTAAAATACATTTCGGTCTGAATATCAGTTTTTACAAATAAAATAATATCGGAATTTTACAACCTTTACAAGATATTAAAAATCAAATACATTTAAATTCTTAAAAATCACGCGAAAACATATTTTTAATGTTTCGAGATTGACCGTCATCAAAGAAAATTTTCCGCAATTGTTTCTTTTACTTCACCCTGCATGGCAGTCAAAACCTGACAAAGTTATGACAATTACAAACGTTAAAATCAAACTTTTACAGCACGGTCAAAATTAAAACCAACTTGAGATTTTCCTATCGTTTTTTTTAATGCTCATAGATAGACCAGTTCTGAAGATAAATTAAGAATATTTTTTCAAGGAGAAAATGCATCGCGATAAAAAAGAAATGGTTTTGCTGCTAAATTAGCTAAAAATGTCCAAAAATCATGTTTTCCTGAGTGGAATACAATGCTAAGATAAGGAAAACAACATTAATGGTTTTTAAAAGAAAAAGAACACCTATGAGCTTTTTCATGGCTTCCCTGCAAGGGGAAGGGAGGGGGGTGTAAAGTGTATAATGTGTATATAATACAGTACATTCTTTACTCCTACGTGGTTTAATATTTAAAATATGAAGGCAATAAAACCAGTAGGTTTAATCTAAGGTTTCATATTACCTTGCTCTTCTAACAAAAATTGTAAAAAATGATTCTCATAATTTGAAGAAAAAATAGCAAAAAAAAACTCTACCTATGAAACGAAGTCTTACGCGTACAAGTGTGCATGCATATCCTGCACATCTTTTTTTAGCTATGGAGATATATGCCAACTATGGGGGGGGAGTGAGAATCAAATGATAACTAAGAATGGTATTGTAAAGAAACCATTAATGATCGTTATCTTCCAACTATCTCCAGCAACCAAAACAGCCAGAGGAGAGCATAAAAACATATTATATACATGTTTCTTATAACTTATACATATTGTTTGATACATTTGCAATAATAGAAATGTAGACAGAACTATACTAAAGATAAGAACAACGGAAAACATTATGTTTATTAAAATCTTCTTTCTTTCAATAACATTGTATTCTACTTACAATTAGTATCTACCAACGTTTTATTCATATAATAATTCTGTTCCCTCATATATGCATATATTTGAATATTTGTATACAAGTTTATGTTGTCTATAGCCAAGGGCGTATACAGGGGAGGCAAGGGGGGAAGTGCCCCCCTAGAACTCAGATCTTTCACACTTTTCAAATCTTAAACTCAAGAGTGAAGAACATAAAAGATTAGTTTGCTGTTTATTTAGAGCACTATGAAGATTGTATACGTAAACCAGAGCCACCATGACAGAGGTCCGAATGAAAAATCTATTTAGAATGCACATTCATCCTAATTGGATGGGCGCTATCAGGGATAGCGAAGTAAAACAATTATTTTTAAATGCCAAGTTTGGAGGTAGTGAAAGACCATTTTTTTTTTATTTGATCTAATTTACTTAACCGCCGTTCTGTAATCTTTCTTTTTATAAAAAACTAGCTGAAGTTCCAGGGATGCCCGTGGAATTTTAAAAATCGAATTAAAACAAAAAACTTAAAATTTATTTAGCTCATGTCATCCCCAAGAATATCCACGAGTTTATTTTTTTTATGAAAAATATATATCTAGATGAAAAGCAAGGAATACCTGATAACACATATTAAGAAGAGAACTATCATCGGAACCAGAGAAATACTTACAAGAATTGGGATCATCACATGGTCAGGGTTTGCTGAAATATGCATAGAAGAAATGTTTATAAAGTATCATTAAAAGGGACTGTAATTGTAATTTTTAAGTGACCGTCTATTTAAAGGGAGCGTTCGCGAAAAATAAAAGGTGTTATAGGCTTATTGCGAATAACTATCAATAAACTTAAAACGACAATTTTTTTCGCGAGGTGTCTCTGCCACGTGGAATCATTCACAGCATCGAGAGCAGATACACCTGGCAGCCAACTTGTGGGCGTTTTAAGTGCATTGCATATAAAACAAAACAAAAAATATTATGAAATATCAACTTAGTACCAATGCGTCGAAAAATTATCGATTATTATAAGTTGTAATATCTAAATGATTTGCTAGGAATTAAATTGATTTTGTTACGATCCGAGTCGAATGTTGCATCTTTCTGAATTTGTACGAGTCAGTAAGAGTCGTTTTAAACAATTTTCTCCTTATAGACGCAACAGATAGAAGTAAGATTAGTAGCGATCACTATCGATAATTTTTTGCCGTAAGCCTATACCCCCTTTCATTTTTCGCAAGCACTCCCTTTAAAGATGGCCATGGTCTGATCGTTAATATAGAAAATATCGATGTTGTTCCATCATGAAAAGTGTGTAACTTTTACAATTTCCTCCATTTTTGTGGCTAAATCCGAAAGTTACTTTTAAGGATGGACCCTAAATGTAAAAAAGTTTTTAAAGATGAAGACATGTATTTCTCGTTTTTTTTTTAAAAACTGTTTTTGGGCTCCCGTTGTGACTTTTACACGTACATGCCGCGGTTCACTTGAAATAACGGTGACTGTCTTTTTAATCGTATTCCACTAATCATTTTATAGGAAACCTGTGGCCTCAGCTTTTTACAAAAAAGAACAAATAAAGGAACTGAGTTTTTGCCACAACCTCAAATTTTCTGATTTCTATATCTCTGCAACCAGTGGGTATAAACCTTTGATATTTCAAACTTAGATTATTTGGTCTAACAGAATTGATAGTTTGAAATATCTAAGGTCTACGACATTGGGTTGCCAAGATATAGGGATAAGAATATTTGAGTTTGTGGCAAAAACTCAGTTCCTTTAAATAAGTTTTCTACCCCTCTGGTTGTTAAATCGTTCTTCGCATTTCCATCATTTGGTAACTCTGAAATTATTCAGAATCTTAAAACTAGAAACCCAAAAAAACTATAAATACTGATTTTCATTGCAGGTATGAAATAAAGCTACCGCTGTACAATTTGCATTGGATAATAATTTGAAATCAGACAAAGTTTTGACATTTAAAAACTTGCTACATTGGAATGTAGAAATGCTTTCATGTGCAGTAAACAATTGATTGGCAGCAGCTTATTAAATGGTTCTGAAAATGTTTTTAGATAAAGGATTAAGATATTTTCGTTTTGGTTTTTTCTTTACTATTTTTCTGATACTTCTTTATGGTTGAAACGTGATGAAAATATTATATTTTAAATGAATATATATTGAAGTTATAGAATATCTATCTCCATTGCTCCAAACGATATAAAGTTTTAATGTTTAGAAATGATAGAAGACAATTTTTAATTGCCTTTTATCGAAACCAATCAAAAATTCTAAAAACAATGAAAAACAACTTTTTGGAAAGACATAAAAGTCTAAATTTAGAATTGCCATTAAATCATTAGACCGTTATATAAAATAATGTAAATAACCCCTTTGACCAGCTGTCTTTAACGAAATTGAGTTTTTGCCACAAATTAAAATTTATCATAGTTGCAAGCAATACAGTGAGAACCTGAAAACTGTAAAACAGGAAGACGACATTATAGCACTTTTCTCGTATATTTAAAATTGTTAACTCATGAAATCACATATTAAGTTAAATAGGTCTGCTGCTGTTGCTGTGTCTATTGTTCTTTGGACTATTTGGATTTCATAACTTCAGTCTGAAAGTCATCTTTCTATTTCAGAGTTATCTATTTCTCATTGTATTTTAAAAAANAAAGTCTTTTATTTTGAACCTGAAATAGACATTAAGTAATATTCTTCATGCTTACAAAATCAACCGTATCAATTCTTTAATTATGACTCTTGATACAACATTAAATCTTCCAAAAAAATATTTTTTTTATAGATTATTTTTAACAAGAGGGAAAAAAATATTTGCATTTTTCAACATGTTTTTATAATGGTGACAGATTGTTTTACCAACTGGAATTTTATTTGTAATTTCAAAATTTCTCTTAGAAAAACACGCGATTAAATATAATATATGGCTTCTTTACCACTTTAAAGTTTTAAATTAGCAAAACAAAATTCATTAAATCAATATTTAATGGAAGAAACTTTTTAGTAAACAAGAGTTTACTTGCTGTACGTTTAAATCTTCGTCTCATTTTTCATTCTGTATATTCTTTTCACATTTTTTGTTGCGTACAATAAAATTATAAAGATCGATAGAAATATGATATTAACATAAATTTGTGTTTGTTATAAATTGTTGCCCATTTCAAAAAAGGTAGATAAATAGCTGCGTTTAAACTCAAATTAAAATATGTTGAACCATTGATATAATCAGACTGATCATATGAAAAGTTCTGTATTAACTAGTGTCGGAGAAAAGTATTCCAGCCTCCGAACCTACTCTCCAACTCTGTATCATCTCTTCACGGCTCCCTGGTTCCTGGTTCATGCTTCACTAACAACCCATCTCTCGGGTATCAATTAAGATTTGGCAGAAACATGTAAATCCTTTCTTTTATTTTTGATTTTATCTTCTCACTTCACCAAACAGCACATTATAAGGAAAATTAATTTTACTTCAAAATCCCTAACAAAAAAAGAGAAAATTTATAGATTAGCCAATTGTGCAATTAAGTTGAAGAACATCTTTGCAACAATATTAAATTAATGTTACAAAGTAATTTTTAAATAACTCTTCATTCTAAGATGAGTGTCACAGCCGTTTCACATCTAGCTGATAATATTATAAAAGAATTGATCCGTGGCACTTTCTATAACAATTGTGAATTACTACATATAGCAAATATTGACAAGCAAAATTTAGAAGAAATGCGTCAAGTTCGATTGTATCTCAAGGAAAGGTTCCTAGTAATAATCCATTTAACTATCCCTGTTTCTGGCCCCTACAGGAATATTTCAAACTTTAAACCTTATTAGACAAATTAGTTATAGTTCAAAATATCAAAGGTTTACACCATAATTTTACTTTATGACAAAATATCATTTCCTTTCATCTATATATAAATTTGGCTTGTCTGGGTGTTTGTGTGTTTGTTTGTCTGTTTGTATCCAATAAACGTCAAAACGGCTGAACCGATCGGGCCCAAATTTTTTGAGGGACATCTAGGGACCCCAGGGAAGGTTCATGAATGATCAAAATTTCAAATATTTGTCTCCATCAAAATTCGATCTTCATTAAATTTTTGAAAATTTTGAAAATCCGCGAATTATTTTTGTTTTGTTTTACGATGTACACAAAGAGAACATGTTCACAATTAATTTAGAAGATGGGCGCAAAGCGCCCTCTAAGGCTAGTATGTAAAATTTCGCCTAGAACTCTTGTAGGCGTCATAAAAAATAACCAATAAATATTTAAATTAAGAGCATAGATCATTTAACAATACAGATTCGAATTTTCAAGATTTAAGGGTTTTTCGTTCACAATAACCCTGAGGCAGAAGCCCAAAGGAGTTACTCGCATGGAGCGTTGAATTACAAGATAAAAAAAAGCCTATTCTACGCGGCATAAGCGTTAATCCTTTGGGCTTCTGTCTAGGGTTATTGTGAACGAAAAACCCAAAAATCTTGAAAAGACGACATCTAGTGTTCTATCTATGGTTGTGAGTTTTAAATGTACATAGTAAATGTTCTGAAAAGGATATAAATAAACATGTTTCATGAATGTATATGATAATTAAAAAAAGGACAGTTCAACAGACTTTTTCCAGTTTTTTCTACAACCTTAATTATCGAACTTTTAAAAAATGAGCTGAGCTTGAAACATGCATGATGACTACATCACAACTTCGCATTTTATTTTAAAGCCCTTTTTTAAGGTTGGCACTGGATGCTATACTTTTACACTAAGAAAGATTTTTTATTCTGGGGAAACTTTATTTAATGGAGGGGGGACAGGTGAAAAATCAGCACCCCTTCCCCTTTCAGCCATAAATACTACGCTCCTTGCCAGAGAAAAGGGGATATATTGACAAAACAGAGGTTTCAAAGCAGAGGGAATATCGTGACTGATTCTCAGTTAAATACATCTAAGGTTGCCTAAATCGTAGTCTGGAATAAATCTCAAGTTCTCAACAAGTACCATGTTTAGTCTAATTTTTTGTTTGTGAGAATATGATATGGATCTAAATAGAGACAACTTATTAAAAAACTCTGTTGGATGAGTTAAAGAGTATGTGAATTGTAAATTTCCCGCCTCTATATCTTTTCAACCTCTTTGTGAAAACCTTTGGATTTAAAATTTATAATTTGAAATTTTGTATGTATACGACATAAGGAAGCAAAAATATTGGAATTCAAAAATTAGAATTTATGTCAAGTGTTCAGTTCCGCTTCACTACTTCTGATCGAAAAAAATTGTTTGGTTATTTGAAAAACACACTTCCTTCTCAAATTTTTAATGATGAAATAATCTATTTTGAGCAGTGTACATTCAGCTTTCAGAGAAGCAACAACTGGGCCTTCGTAGACGCTTCTGAAAGTATTCAGAGATACAGGATATTAAACTGGCAAACTAGAGAAACTTTAGCCACATACACAATACACATACATCTAATCAGTTTGTTTTTAATCTTTGTGACAGAAACAATCCCAAGGAATAATAATTGTATTAAAACATTTTTTTGTAAAAGAAAATATTTGCAAATTATCTTTTTTCCATCTGATAATCTGAGTTCGTTTCCCTTATGTCCATTTGACAGCCAAACTTTTGTTTTAAATTTTTTTTTGTTTGTTTATTTTCTTGTGGTTTTTAACAATTTTCAATTATTTTTATCGGTTTTGATGTTCATTATCGTTAGAACTGACGAGGGTCAACCCAGACCGAAATATATTTTTAATAAATGTGGAACTAACATCTACTTTTTTTACTCTACAGAGGTTAGGTCCATCACCATCACCGAATGTAATATCAGCTATTCAGAAGATACAAAAGCCAGAGAATAAATTCACTACTGTATTTTAAAATTTTGGTAAAATTAAAATTAGAAAATAAATGTTAAAAAATAATTTTTTCAGATAACTGAAAAATTAGATGTGGAAAAGACACAGTTTTAAGTCTTAATTAATTACATGGGTTGGGGGTAATACTTTAAGCCATTGAGAGATAGACTTGTAAATATGCATATATTTACAAAAACCTTAATTTGTGTTGGGTTTCCTTAATATATTTTTTTTCTATTTATCCTGTTTGTCCTTGTAAACAGGATAAATAATATCTCGTAGAGCACTCATTAAGTGTTCTTGACACCACGAATACTAAAATTGTAAATTTTAATAAAATAATCTACAGAGAAAATAAATCTCTTGTCTGTGGAAAAACCTGAAAAATAAACACAAAAACGGGTTTGTTTAATCAGAATCTCTTCCTTTTCTCTCTTACATACAAGAAGAAAGGATCGACGAACCTTTGAAGAACTTTTGAAATCCTTACTTATTTATTCTTTTCTTTCAGCTGGTTTTTAAGATACTTAAAATGGGTAATTGTATGAACAAGAAGAACATTTTTAATCCTGGAGCAGTTTTGGATAGGTAATAAATTTTCTAAAATAAAAGTTCATATCCTTAGGTTAATTAGAGAAGAAAACCAAGATTTACTCCATCAACTTGCTAGAGCAATAGATTCTGGGATATGGCTCCATGGATTCCGGGTTATTTCTCCAGGTCCTGGGATGTTTCTCCAGATTCTGGGATATTTCTTCAGATTCTGGGATATTTCTCCAGATCCTGGGATATTATGCCAGAACCTGGGATATTAATCCAGAACTTGGGATAATACTCCAAGGATCCCGGGATATTATTCCAGATCCAGGGATATTTCTCAAGATCCTGGGATATTGCACCAGATTCTAGGATATTTCTCCAGATCCTGTGATATTACACCAGATCCTAGGATATTTCTCCAGATCTTGGAATATTACACCAGATCCTAGGATGTTTCTCCAGATCCTGGTATATTACACCAGATCCTAGGATATTTCTCCAGATCCTGGGATATTACACCAGATCCTGGGGTATTTATTCACATCCTGGGATATTACACCAGATCCTGGGGTATTTATTCACATCCTAGGATATTTTTCCAGATCCTGGGATATTTCACCAGATCCTAGGATATTTCTCCAGATCCTGAGATATTACACCAGATCCTAGGACGTTTCTCCAGATCCTGGGATATTACACCAGATCCTGGGGTATTTATTCACATCCTGGGATATTACACCAGATCCTAGGATCTTTCTCCAGATCCTGGGATATTACACCAGATTCTAGGATATTTCTCCAGACCCTGGGATATTACACCAGATTCTAGGATATTTCTCCAGATCCTGGGATATTACAACAGATTCTAGGATATTTCTCCAGACCCTGGGATATTACACCAGATTCTAAGATATTTCATCAGATCCTAGGATATTAAAGGAATTTAAGAACGTTAGAAAAAATATTAATTAACAGAGGTTAGATGAAAATTTTTTACCAATTTTACAAACACCGCACATAAACACATCTCGGAATTATTTGAAATCATTTGGTAACATATTTTTTTATATTCTAATCAAGAATAAATATTTGTTTGATCTCTGAATATTTTACAGAGTTATTGCCAGTGCTAGCCCTGAAGATGATTGTTTACTGTATAAGCTTGCTAACTTCAAGAAAAGTGGTCAGCTGGTCGAAGCTTTTAATACAGGAGGTTCAAAAGAGGTAATTTGAAAAATGATATATATAAATTGTTTAAATGATATTATTTCCAGGTTGAAAGGATTATTCGCGAGAAACTATATCCACTGATGTACAATCAGGGGAAGGGAGAACTAATAACCAGGATACTTGTCTTAACTCAATTATAGATAATCATAACAAGGGATGAGACAAGTGAAGACGACTTAAAACTCTTCAAATATGACAATCCCAAGATTAGATTACGTCGTCTATCTTGAATGTGGTCTTTAAATGGCCTATTTAATGATTTGACAAAAAAGAAAGAAAGGAATTGAGTATTTGCCACAAGCTCAAATTTTCTAATCCCTATATCTTTGGAATCTGATGGTGTAAACCTTTAATATTTCAAACTTAGATTAATTGATCTGACAGAATTTATAGTTTGAAATTTGATTGCAAGAATCAAATCCTTTATAGTTGCAGGAAATCAAAAATGTAAGGAAACAGTCAGCATAAATTCCGTCCATTCGCCTTTGAAGTCTCATCCTTTGTGGGTAACCCTGTACAAGTATTCTTATACAATACACAGATCTAACTCGTCATTACCTATATTTATTGAATAAAGTTTGCTCTTGACCTTTTTATAAACATAAAGGAACTGATTTTTTTTTCTAATTTTTTAATCCTTATATCTTTGCAAAACAATGTCCTAACATGCATGCAGTATGCACTTTGCAGTATGCAGGTATTAAAAAAATCCCGGTTTTGCACTTTTTCATGTAAATTCTACGTACCGTATCTATTTATTGTGTATGGAATTTACTCAACCATCCTAACGAGACTAAATAAAGCTTAGTTCAATTCAGCTATATAAAGTTATCTAAAGTCGAAGGGTGTTTTAAAAAAATACTACAGTTGATCCTTAAATAAGCCATACATCGAAAGAATTAATCAAATGTCGTATTCTTCACTGTTGCAGATTTTTAGTTTTTCAATTAAATGATTGTGTGAAGCTCTTTAAAACTGTTCCCGCATATTCATGGCTATTTATTTATTTTCGCAAATACTGAGATTTACGTAAAATAGTTTAAAAATATATTTTTTTTAAATCAAGACGACATTTGATAAATTCTTTTGATGTATGGCTTATTTAAGGTTTAACTGTATCAAATTCAGGGATCCTATGAGAAAACTCCATTTTGAGTTAAGATGATTTAGGACGGAATATCTAAGATGGAAGTACAGGAACAATGAAAAGGTGAAATTTTTTATTTTTAAATGGTGTTTAAAATTTTCACTTTTCTATCACAAATTAGTTTCCTATTAAATCATGTCAGCAAGTCGCTTTAAGCAAGTGCCGCCAAATATTAGATTGATTATTTGAAAGGAAGAAGACAAGAATGCTTACTATTATTTTGAAAATTGAGAAACATGTTTAGAATATACTTTTATAGTAAACCTGAGATCCACTAGGTTCTTTTAGTTTCAGTTGTTCCATAGACCGGAGATGGAATTTAAAGAATTTGAGCCGCGGTTTAAATCCGCCAAAATCCGCCAAAACCCGGTTTGAATTTAGCGCGGGTTAAATCTTGAAACATTTGATACAATTTTAAGTGGAACGAGCCACATTTAAACCGCGGCTTAAATTTAAACCGCCGCTCAAATTCTTTAAATTCGGCCACTGGATCTACTTTTTAGTCATAAATCTTAAACCCAGTTAGAAAACAATACAAAAATCGGAATTTTTGACTGAATCTAGAAATCAATGAAATGGATCTCGGCATTCCCAAACACTTAAGATCTATTTTCAAAATCAAATGCAGGCTTTTGAATTATCTACTCCCTTTTAAAAAGATGAAACTAAAATAAAAGATATATCTTTATGTACAAATGTAAGCCTGAAAAATTTGCTTTGAAAAAACTATTAAAAATTACAATTTCGCATCAATATTTTTGAAAACATGACCGAAAACAAATTCGACAATGTAATGTTTTCTTTTTTTGTGTGCTGCAGAATAAGGTCAGCTATCAAATAAATATTATAAAAATTTTTTAAAATAAATATTTTTACAATTTTTAAAATTCGTAACTATTGCCATTATTTATACTTATAGCTTTTAAGAGCGCTTCGCGCCCCCTTTCCTCAGTTGCTCTGAAATTAGCCATTTTTAATCGTTCTCAACTTTTTTTTATAAATTAACGCATTTAAAAAATAATAAATATCGTCATTTTTGTTGGGTAAAATTTTAGACAAATTGGTCGGGGGTTCCTGAGTTATGATCGGTCATTCAAACAAACAAACAAACAAAGATTACTACGTTATATATAGATACTATTTAGTGATTTCAATCATAGAAAGAAATTGAGCCTTTGCCACAAACCCAAATTTTGTAATCCATATATCTTTGCAGCCTCATGATGTAATCCTTTGATATTTCAAACTTAGTTTATTTGATCTAACAGTATTCATAGTTTGAAATGTCTAAGGTCTACGATTTGAATTGCAAAGATTACATGGGATTAAAAAATAATCGAATTTGTAGCAAAGACTCCAATTATTTAAATTAACGCTTAAAGTGTATAATGTCTAAAATAAGTTTCAGTTTTAGACATATTTCATAAAGTGAGTCAGAATTTGTTTTTATTAATTTTAAAATGCTTACCGGTATTCAAATATTTACAAAACTAAAGAAATCTCATTTTTTTAAAGCATAAAATTCCCATACTTAAGAATACTCGCAAATGTAAGGAAATCGGTGTTTTCACAAAATCTCTTAAAACACTGGATTTTATTGTGGCATGCATTTCTCAGATAAATATTGAGGAGAAAATGAAAACTTTATATGATCCTCTAAACTCTTGGGAGGATCATCAAGCCTGCTGGAGGATGCAGTACAGGGGATCTTTAGGTTAGTTCAAAGCCGTTCATGATAAACATTTGTTTTTGAACGAATCCATGTTTACGTTTGCAAAAAAAATTGCTTAGCTCACGCCAATTTAGCTCATAAAAGAGGTTGTATAATAAAAATATCGTAAGCTTCAAAGACGTTGCTTTAGGAATTAGGAACATATGCAACAAACTCTAATGTTTGGGCCCTCACATCTTTGCTCTGACACTTCGATCTGAACGAATTCAATATTCTAAAAATAAAGGTATAAGTATCAATTGGCAAAGATTTAAGGAATATAAATTAGAATTTGTGGCAAGTGTTCAGTTCTTTTCTGTTAAAACAAATGTCAGAAAACCAGCTATGTCACCGCTCACCAAGATCAATACTTTTGATTTAAACAAAAAGATTATACTAAGCTTTAAGGACGCTTCGCGCCCATCTTTTCTTTCATTTGTAAACATTTTCTCTTTGAATACATTTTCCAAAATTGTATTTTATTAGAAGCGATTTTTTGGAAATTAGATCATCATTAAACCTTCCCTGGGGTCACGCGAGGTCCCACAAAATTTTTTTGGCCCGATCGGTTTAGCCGTTTTGACGTTTATTGGATACAAACAAACGAACAAACACCAAGACAGACAAGCAAAGTATATATAGATGGCTTGGCTTCTTGCTGTTTATGTTCGCAAACCTATATTCAATGCAGGTGAATCACTACTGCATGTACTTATCATCTGTGACAGTCCTATTCACACCAGGTTATTTTTCAGAGAAATATAGAAATATTGCATCAACTTTTCAATTTCATTTTTCCACAATAATAACATAAGACAAAAAGTACAATTGATATTGATAAATTTTCTTGTTTAAAATTTACAAGTTAGCACTAAAGTTTTATCACATTTAAAATAAAAAATAAGATAATGAATCTTTAAATAATTACAGGATAGCTCGGCTGCTGCTAAAAGTGTTTCCGAAGGAACTTTCAAGCTTTGTTTGGAAAAAAAAGAAATTAGAATAAACATTCATTTAAAATCTTCAAATCTTATTTTACCAGTATGGCGTTCCCTTTAATCAAATGTTGCCCGATGAATAATACCAATCAAAAACAAACAATACCTAATTTTTTTTTATTTTTGAACGCCTTGTCTTTTATTTATGGTTGTTTTAGCTTTCATTCATATAAAAAAATATTTAACATTTTTATAAAAATGTTTTCCGATTAAAAAGAAAAGTAACAATACATAATTTTGAAGGTTCTACAAGAAAAAGTCAGCTAAATTAAACAGAAAAATAATAACTATAAAAAGCAAGATAAACATATCTCTTGATATTTTAAAGCAAAATAAATATGAACAAAGTTTAATTCCAAATAACTTTTGGTCTAAATTGAATTTGTGTGTTGAACCATAGAAAATAGAAATTCTTTTAATTATTCAACAAAAAGTTTGTTGTTTTTGCTTCTAGTGTGCCTTAGATAGAGTAGAGGGAGAGGAATATCTAGGTAAACTGTATACATGGAACCGTAAGTATAACTTTTGCAATATAAAGATTATCTTTAAAATTCGGTGATGGTGATGGACCAAACCTCTGTAGAGTAAAAAAGATCACTTTTTTGTCACCTTAGAAAAACCTCAGAGATAAAGGTTTAAGTGGAACTGTTTGAATTGTTTATTTCGCATTTTAGATAAGTTTTTTTCTATAATTCATAATTTTATATTTCTTAATGTCTTATTATGTCCATGAAATGTTCCAAATTATAAAAGGGACTGTAAGCATAAATTCAAGTGACTCATGCATATATCTCATAAATTATTTGAATTGCCGCAAACGGGAGTGTACGCTAGCGTACATGAACTCAACTCAGCTATACGTTAAATGGATATTTTGAAAATGCTGAATATTCTATGTCCTTAAAGCGGTTTTCAAAAATTTGAATGTAAATAATTTATTTCTGCAACTTCTAGAAAGTTTACAGAAACATTACTTAAATATAAAACAGCTTGCAAATCAAATGTTTAACAATTGCAAGAGTTTCTTGAGATTAATACGGATGAGTCCGACATGTTTGATCAGTCAAAGCATTTATGAAATTAAGGGTCACTTGAAATTACGCCTTTTAATATTAATGTGTAGGCGCAACCGGTTTGCATCTAGCTATTGCATACGGTAACGATGAGTTAGCAGATATACTGGTAAGTTACAAAAGGAACATGAGTCTTTGCCACAAATCCAGATTTCTATTCCTTATATCGTTTCAATCCGATGGTGACAACCTTTGATATTTCAAACTTGGATTATTTGATCTAACCCAATTCATAGTTTGAAATATCTAAGGTCTCCAACATTGGGTTGTAATAATATAGGGATTAGATAGAAAACCCGAGTTTGTGGCAAGACTCAATTTCTTTCAATTTTGACTGCTGGAATATATACAACATGCTCCTGGGTTGTTTTCCTATCAGAAAATTTCATATTCGGTTTAACTAAAACTACAATACTTGGCCGGCGGGTAGGAATAATCTCCACAATCATCATCCAAAGAATTTAAGATTGAATCTCGAGTAATCAGTTTTTTAATGAATAACATTCACTTCTTCATTGTTTTAAATGGTTCATGGGCCTTGGATAAGGGAGGGAGTGCAGAGCCGCCATGAGCCCTGTAAAATGACTTCAAAGCCTACGAATACACAGAATTTCTTCCAACCCCCGTAAAACCATCTTCGCGCCTCTATCTATTTCTCCAAGCCTCTGTCTCCGCGCCCCGCATTTTAAACTGCGAGGCATGGAGATAGAATGGTGAAGGCTTGGAGAGTTAGCGAGAGGAGCGGAGACGGTTTTGCCGTGCTTGGAGGTCATTCTGTGTGCCATGAGGCTTCAAGGTCATTTCGCGGGGCTCATGGTGGCCCTGCACACCCTCCCTCCTCGGATTCATAGACCAAAAACTATTCCTATAGCTCTTTATTTTGATATTCTCCTGGTCCAGCTTTAGTGAGAATGACGGACAGGCATTATGTGTGAGGGTTTACAACAACTTTCAATTCTCTTGGACTATCGTAAATGGCTTGCAATAGTTTTGTCCTCATTTTCTAGGGACTATAGCCCCATTTTCCGCACGCTTCTTTTGTTGCTGATGAGCCTTGAACAGTAACAGGTCAGATTTCCACAAGGCACAGTTTAATTCCAGCTGACGCAGAATCTATTTTATCTGAAGATAGCTCGGAGAAACCCATACAGTTGTTTTAGGCTCGTAGATGTATCCCAAAGAAAATCTCGTTCATCTTGACGTATAGACACTGGAAATTAGTGACAGAGGTGCGGATGTCTATGTTTGATGTTGGCGATGAACTGACGATTTGAAGTAGAGTGTATATAGTCAGCTTTCCAATAGGACTGGCCCAGTTTGATTCAACTTAATCCATCTCGTTTATTTGAAGACAATGAAGGTGTTCCATGCTCGTAGATATTTCTTATAGATCGTGAATACTTGATACAGTATAATAAAAGTGCGACTGTTCACGTAGAATGCTTAAAGAGAACTGACTGATTTCATATTTGAATTGGCGATATTTGTAAAAAATAATTTGCGCCTTTCTAAGATAAGTTAATTAAGTGTTAAATGAAAAATCCCGTCAGGTTTCAATAAATTTTTTATTAATGTTTGCACAGGTTAAAACCAGCTCTTTACAAAGGAACGTCATTTACATATGACAAAGGAACTGAGTTTTTGCCACAAATTCAAATATTCTTACCCCTATACCTTAGATATTTCAAACTATTAATCCTGTTAGATCAAATAAGCTAAGTTTGAAATTTCAAAGGTTGCAGAGATATTTAAATGAGAAAATTTGAGTTTGCGGCAAAAGCTCAGTTCCTTACAAATTAGAATCAATGGAAATTAAACCCTTGTCCGAGTGATTCATTGACTCCCGAGAGAAAATGATACATTTGTGTCGCCTATTTTTTTTGCATCTCAAAAATGTCTGATGTACAATTATGTATTTAGAAAAGTTCGTTTTCTATATTACAGGAGGAAAAGTAAGACATTTGTTGGGAGGCAAAAAAATAGAATACGATTTTAATATTGTCACTTTATTCTCATGTCTATAGGACCACCAGTAGACTAGAATTGAAAAGACTGAATATATACACTTTTTAAATAGTCGGTTTGGAAATGTTCTATTGTCATGAATTTCTTTTAATAAGATATTCAGATAATTAAATCAGATATAAATTCAGTGAATAATGGTAATTACTCTAAGTTTAAACAGAAATTATTTCTCAAATGAAATTAATGAAAAGATGAGAAGATTTAGAAATCGAAATTGAAATAAAATAATAGACAGAGGCCGCATTTAAGCCGCGACGACGAAAATATGGTTGGTTCCACTTAAAATCTTATTAAATGTTTCAAGATTTAAGCCAGCACTCAATTTAAACCGGGTTTTGGGGAATTTTGGAAGCGGCTCAAATTATTTAAATTCGAACTCAGCCCGCGATTTAAAAATTTCGGCTCGAGTCGTAATTCCTTGAACCCGACTTTAAGACCCAATCTTCGACCCAACTTGACGATAGCTTGTGTCACGTGATTAACAGGTGAAAAATCTTCGGCTCGACTTAAGGAGTTAGGCCCAATGAAAATGAAAACGACCTTGGTTGGTTTCAGGGGAAAATAAGGCTCAATGTTAAGTCTTGTTCTCATCAAAACTCGGAATGCGCCAATTCCTAACATGAAAATCCGCCAAATAGAATATAAACCGGTTCTTTTTAACTCAATTCTGTGGAAAATAAGATGCAGCTGAATTCGAAAGCTCAAGCCGTAAATAAGGCCTGACGACAGCTTAGACCTGAGTCGTATTTACCCGATTTTTTTTAATCGCAGGCTCAGGTAGAGCTGCAATATTCTCGAACATTCTGAAGAATTGAAAATATTATTAAAATAAATGATTTTTAATATTTGAAATTACTAACACTTTGATAAGTAATGGCGACGAACACGAAATTGATTAAAAATAGATTAAAAGTTCGTTTTCTTAAAAGTTAATCGCAAGTCAAAAACTTTGTGTTCTGAAGCTCGGGTTTCAAGCATTAATCTCCATTTACAAATTAATTCAATTCCTCTTTCATCAGCTCGTGATAGTCATACCCTGCAGGGATAACTTTAATGAAGCTATCCAGCATTAATCCCAAAATTTAAAAGTGCCCACATATCGAGATCAAGTGTTCAAGATTAACAATATCCGCACAAAATTTCTGATCTCTGATCACATGATTTTAACAGATAATATAACTCCAGGTTAGCTGTGGGGCATCAATCCGAGAGAGAGCCATAGGAGTCTTTTTCCTGCCCAGAGATCAACAGAGCAACAGGAAATCTTACTTTTAAGCAAAACTTCATTGAAAACAATAACTGCATCCAATCCACAATAGAGATAATTTAGTTTTTCAATCGATAACCCTGCGGCATTTTTAAAAAACAATTCACGTACGTATAAAAAATAGAAAGAAAATGAGTTTTAGACACACGCTTTAAGTAAATTGAGGAAAACTTAAATTACTGATCTTTTGATAAAAATGAATACCTGAGATGATTTTGTATGAAGCTTAAAATTTTACTCTTGGAATATTCCTAGACTTAAAGAAAGCTTTTGATTGTTGTGATTTAAACATTTACTTTTAAAAAACTAATTCATTATGGTTTCAAAAATGTGGCCAACACCTGGTTTATTTATCTTCTTAATAGAGCTCAATATGTATGTATAAATGGAGTATTTTCAACAGAAAGAATTATAACATGTACAGGTGTTCCTCAAGGAAGTGTTCTAGGGCCCCTGCTGTTTCTGCTTTATATAAACGATTTGCCCCTAGCAACATCTTTTTTTTACCAGCCTGTTTGTAGATGATACTAGTTGTTTAAAGTTATCTCCTGACATTGCAAGCCTAATACTTGATGCAAACACTGAACTAAAAAAAGCAGCAAAATGGTTTCAAGGAAAATCGTTTGTCACTAAATATCTCCAAAACAAAGTATATAGTATTTAGAAATAGAAATATGCACGTTGACCCCAACAGTTGTTATATATTAATAGGAAATGAGATACCTTAAAGGATTGGTATTTGATTATGACTGTGTGAACAAATATTTCAAATTTGTTGGACTTAAACTTGACGAATTTTTAAACTGGGATTTTCAAATTGAACATATCTCGAATAAAATTGCTAGCTCAATCTTTGCATTGTCTCAAATTAAGAATATCTTACCATTAAACATTCGTCTACTTGTTTATAACTCTCTTGTAAGGCCTCATATTGAATATGGAATTGTTACATGTGAAGGGGTTAAAAACTCTAAACTGCAAAAAATCAGATCTTTGCAAAAAAGGCAATCAGAGTGGTTAATAATAGTACTTTCAAGGCACATTCAAATCCATTATTTTCAAAAATGAAATTTCTTAATCTTGATGATACATACAAACTTTGTGTTCTGACATTTATGCATGGATACTTAATGATAACCTTCCCTCTTCCTTCCAAAATATTTTTTTTTCCTTTCGTACGATTGCATATAATGACGTTTGGATTATAATTTGAGGCATAGGATCGTTCAAAAATACGATTACCTCACTTATCCCTACCTAAAAAGGAACTTTTTTTCCAGATGAACATTGCGAATGGTTTTCAGAGAAAAATAAGATTTTTATCGTGCATTTTTTCTTAGAACACATGAAAAGCCAACTTAAAGGGAGTGTTCGCGAAAAATGAAAGGGGGTATAGGCATACGGTGAAAAAATAAGTGCTTTTGATCGCTACTAATCTTACTTCTATCTGTTGCGTCTGTAAAGAAAAAATTTTTAAAAACGAATTTTACTAAATAAGGTAGCATCCACCCAAATAGAGAAAATTGCAATCCACCTATAGCCCCTTTCATTTTTAGCCCCTTTAAAGTTTGTAAAATGATAATTTTACAGGTCTTACATTTACAAATCAATCAAGTTAAAGTTGCATTATCTATAAATAAGAAAATAAAGATATATACTATTATATATACTCATAACTTTATAGGATCAACATTCATATTATTAGTCAAAATAAAGTCAAGTAAAATATTATCTATATGGTTTAAGAGTAAGGTTTGTATAGACCAGTAAAAAATACAACCTATGAGGTAAGATCTAATTTCTTTAACTAGGTTCATTTTTCAAAATTTCTTTTACCGTCTTTTCCAATTTATCCAACTTTGTCCCCTTGAAGAATAGATCAATTTAAATTTAAAAGATGTATGCCTATGTTGAATATACAGGGGTTGGCGTATATGGGCGAGTATCCGCTAGCCTGGGCTGCATGTTTAGGAAATGAAACCATTTATAATCTGCTCTTAGATCAGGTAAACTCGACACTGCGGTTAAAATGACTATACTATTAGAACTAGTATACATGAGACAACGGAAAAGTAAATTGTTGTCTAATTTCAACAATTTATCTTAGACTGTGGCCTGCTTCTAGCTGTCCTATAATTGGTAAACTAGAATAGTATACATCAAGTTTATCTGTCTAAATCAAATTAGACAATAAATTCAAAGTGTTTATAGGTTAGATTCCTAAAATTCCTTAAATTAAAATTAATATTGTAAAATCTGCCTGTAAGAATTTGCAGAATGAAAACAGGACTTCAACTCTAAACTGTATTTAAATTGTTCAAATAATTTTAACTCTGCAATTCCTTGTGTGCGCAAACATGACTGCGATCATTGAATTCAAATCTTCACAAAATAAAATAAATAGATAGGAAAGATGCTGTCTTGAGGAAAAAACACATTCAGGATAAAGATTTTTAAGTGATTAATTCAACATTAGTTGGTAATTCTCCTTGGTAGATATTTGAATTCTGAAAAGATAAAAATCTAAAAAATATTTTTTTGAAAAAGAAGATAAATTGAAACCCTTAAACACGGTTTCTTAGTTATGTTTTTACTGTAAAGAATATTAAAATGTTCTAAGTTAATTTTCAATATTAAGAAAACAGATTTTTAAAGTGAAATGTAGAAGTTTGAAAAATGAAACAGATATTCCGTATAATACTGTTCTTTACTACACAGGACGCAAATCCTGATGATCAGGACGCATACGGGAACACAGTCCTTCACATGGTCGTGGTCACAGTACAATTGGTAAATATTCTTAATGTTTATGCACCATGAGCAAACATAAACAATGCCAAGAGGCGCAACTCAAGTATTTTGTAAGGGAGGTGGAGAAATGTTTAAAGCAATTAGGAACTAATTAAATCTTTGAATATTGGATTTTTTAAGTTCATTAATGTAACTCCTCGCTTTGTAAATGCATGTAAATAAAAAGACATTGTATTGCATGATAAAAAAATGATTTATGAAATATTTAAAGCATATCTAAGATAAATGGAAGTTTATTCGAAACGCTTCAAAGTCAGAATTGAAAAGAAATAAAAGAAGCAAAAGAAATATGTAAGAAAATCGAATCACACGGTTTACACTGAATTCTAAAGCATTTTGAAATTGTTCAAAAATTGACAACTTTTTTTAGTATCTGTCTCTTTTTTGCTTATCATGTACATTTATTTTTTATGAATTCGCAGAGATTAGGGATTCGGTTTGAGGTCTCCATCTGAACTGTGCACTCTTGCAATTGTGTAAGTGCCTCAGGGAAATGAGGTTAAGGGATTTTATTCAATTACAATGTTTGCCTGCTGCGAATCATATACTCGACTATACCTACTATTTTGTTAGACATTAACAACATAAATGTTGAATATTAATGTTTCATTTTAACTTTGGATGCTATTAAATTAAAAAGTGAATTAAAAATAAAGGAATTGAAAAACTCAAATTTTCAACATTCTATGTCTTTGAATTCTTGTAGATGATAAAACCTTTAATATTTAAACTTAACCTTTGTGACAAAAACATTTCTAAAAATAGGTGGCGATTAACTTCTGTAAAAATAGCTATACTCGTTATTTGAGACCGAGCACGGGTAAACAGTGGGAGTAACTATGAGTAACCTGGGCAACACTGGGTTCTCAAGCTAGTTTGCGTTTAAAGTTAAGACAATATGTTTTAAAGTTTTAAAGTTTTAACCAAAAACTTTAACATTTTAAAATCCCTGCATTATTGAAACTTGATGTAACTATGAATTATGTTTGATTAAATAGTCCAAGCTTGAAATCTTGAATGTGTATACTATCAGGTTGCAAAGATTTAGGGATCAAAGATTTGAGTCTGAGGCAAAAACTTAGTTTCTTTGTCTCGAATAAGTCTCAAATTAATGCTTAGTGAGATAACTCAGAGTAAGGCAGGGGAATTTAATTTTCTAAATTAAAAAGTTAGAATAAAACCGAAAACCACAAGCACACAAAATTTAAAAATGTTTAAATAGAGAAAGCTGAGAAGAAAATATTTAGATTAGATTAAAGAAAAAATGTAGTTTTAATGCAAGTGCAGAGATTAAAAAGGAAAACTGGTCTGAGTAAAATACTTTTAATTAGGGAATGTATGGATACGCTCTACGACACCCCAGGAAAAATGCGAACCCTAATATAAAGAACAACCGAGGTCTCACCTCCCTAACACTGTCGTGTGAACTAGGTCGGGATAATATATTCAGGTATTAATTAATTTCTGATAATATATTCAGGTATTAATTAATTTCTGATAATATATTCAGGTATTAATTAATTTCTGATAATGTATTCAGATATTGATAAATTTCTGATAAAATATTCAGGTATTAATTTTTTCTGATAATATATTTAGGTTTTTATCTCTGATTTCTGATCATATACATACTTCGATAAAAATTAATTTCTAATAATATATGTTTAGGTTTTAATTTGTTTCTTATATTATATTCAGAAATCGATTAATTTCTGAATATACTTTCTGCAATTACATAAATTCTGGAATTAATTATTGTTTATTTAGTCATTTTTCTAAACTTTTTCCTGTTCGTCCGCCTGTTTGTCTGTTTGTTTGATTGATCAAAGCAGCAAAGGAATTGAGTTTTTGAAACAAACTCAGATGTTCTTATCAGTTTATCTTTGCATCCTTTTAGTGTAAAACTTTTATATTTCAAACTGAAAATATTTGATCTTACAGAATTGATAGTTTGAAATGTCTAAGGTCTACGACATTCGGTTCTAAAGATATAGGAATTAAAAATCATATTTTGTGGCAAAGACTCAATTCCTTTGATCTAAATGAAGCGTCCTGGGTTTTACTATTTCATTATATTTACCTCAGAGAGATGTTAGAGTTATCTTGCAAAGAGTTCTGGAGATATTCAAATATAACCTGCTGCGGTTATCCTTTAGGTGCTCTAGATTCGATACAGGTAGGAGATGTTACAGAACAGACAAAAACAGAAGGGGATAAAGGGATACAGAAATTTTAAAAATCTAGTTCTTGAAGGGAAATTATTTATTTTAAAATGAACCAAATTACTTAATAATTAGATATAATTATTGTGAATGATTTTTTTTATATTTAAAATCCATATATCATTGTAATATACAAAATAATATTGTAATATATTGTAACATCCCGAAAAAGATTTAAAAAATATGTTCTTAATCTGATTTTTATTTAGCCTGACGGTGAAACTAACTGGGGATCAGCACTCATGATAATTCTAAACGGTACCAAGGTAATTTCCGGGGAGAGAAACAAAGGAGTTTGATACACTTAAAGGAATTGAGTCTTTGCCACAAACTCTGAATTTATAATCCCTATATCTTTGGAATTCAATGTCGCAAATCTTTGATATTTCAAACTTACATTATTTGATATTACAGAATTCATAGTTTGAAATATCTAAGGTCTACGACATTGGAATCCAAAGATATAGGGTTCAGAAAAGTAGAGTTTGTGGCAAAGACTCAATTCCTTTAGAGATAAGAAACAAGGTCACATGAATTGAACACTCTCCCCCATTTCTAATTGTCTAATCTCTATATCTTTGCAATCTGATGGTGTAAACTTTTAATATTTCAAACTTAGATTATATCTTCTCACAGAATACATGTCTATCAGGTTGCAAAGATAAAGGGATTAAAAAGTAGAATTTGTGTCGAGTGATCAATTCTTTATTGACGGAACTACTAGTGCAACTTTGCAATCTCTTAACTTTTCTATTTTCAATTTCCGTCCCAAGAATGAGCACAAGATTAGTTAAGATATTAGAATTTCAAAACATCAATACCTCTTCAGTAAACGAAGTTACGTTTAAGCAGTGCAAGATTTCAATCTAAAATGAATTTTTCTTTAGTAGAATCTGTCTATATATGTATAAAATCTAAAAATGAATGAATCTATGAAATTACTCTATGAGTTTATAAATCTATAGAATCTATGAATCCATTTTCCATGAATCTATGAATATATCAATGTATAAATATGTGAATCTAGCTCTGAATCTATGATTGTGAGTCAATTTCAAGGTTTAAAGGTTTGATTATTTAGTTTTTTTCTTTTGGGATTATAAGATTTATGTACCTTCCTAATCTTCTCTACCTGATATACCATGTACAAAGTTGTACGGGTACGTAAAGAACAGATAAAATTGTTACAGGTATGTATGTACTGCACTTTAGGCAGTCAACTAAGTGCAATAGGTATTTAGTTGGTGGTACGTAAATGATTGTTTGTACAAACAGAGTTTGGAAGGTTTATCGAAAAATTTTATTTTTCAGTGGATTTTGCCTGAAAAGTGTATATGTAAAAGAATATTCGCGATTTACTGATTTATTATTCAACATTGAAATTTATTCAAGACAGTTTCACAATAAATCGTCCAAACCAATATATTATCAAATATATCTAAAATGTCTTTTGAACACAAAAAGAGAAGAATTGGGAAACTTTAAATCATGTTTTTAGGAAGAACACTTGAATATGCTTGAAGGAGGAATTATAGCAAAACTTCTCGAGGAGAAATGGAAAACGTTTGCTCAGGTTCTCTTGTAAAATACTAGATTAGAAACAAAAACAAAAATGAAAAATATGAGCAAACAAAAAAATAAACATTGCAATGAATGTGTTCTAAAGATATATTTATTTGTTGTATTTTCAAGATTTTCTGGGGTTTACTTTTGACAGTATCTAATGTTGTTTACAGGGTATGTTCCTGAAAAGGACTTTAATTCTACTCCTGCACCTGATTACTATGTCGACTGCAATCTATACTAGGTAATATAAAAAGTCATTTATCTACAAAACGTACTAGTTATAATATGCTAAATATGTATCTAATACTCTAGTCCCTGATTTTTTATATCTTCTTCAGTACGTTAAACGATATTATTTTTATCTTGAGCAGGAACCCATTGGCTTTGCCTGAAAACTAAGTTTTTTCTACGAAAGTCGACCTTTCTAACATAACTTTAATACCAAACTAAGAACATTCCCGCTGTTCTACTGAGTTCCAAAATTAAAATTTGAGGCAACTCAGTCAAAGGGTTCATGAGTTATGATCAGACATAAAAACAAACAAACAGAGATTACTTTTTTATATAGATGTGTCCTTTCAAGTATTCCAGGTACAGTCCTTACCAGTATAGTGTCTTATATCAATTCTTCTATACTGACTATTTACTCTATCTGGGGTGTTATATCTCATATATTCTATACATTAAATAGCATATCTAAAATAACAGATTCTAGTAAACTATTTACTCTGAGGCCGAATTTAAAGAATTTAATGTGATTTGTCCTCAAGGCCTGACATACATAGCAGTCTTCTAAATGGGATCAAACCTAGAACAGGAGAGATGTCAAGTACAGATATAAGCAGGTTAAATTAATTTTATAGTTTATTTTTTCTAGTCCATGATTTGGCATTTTATTTTGTTTGACAGTTTATATAAATTATTGCTAGATTTTTATTCAAGATACTGTTTTGAAGTTGCAACTATCATCTCCGTTCTAACCTTTCTAACCTTTCAACTGGGAGGAGAAATAAAAAATGCTGGGGTTTCGAGCTTCTGGAGAAATCTGGTAATATAAAGCTTAACTTCACTAATGTATTGATTGAATTGATCTAAAAAGCACTGTACAAAATTTAAAGGGTGTCTAAAAGTGATTAGGGTTTTTCGTGAATTTTTAAAGCTTTGATAGTCTCAAAGTTTGGTCCTGGTGCAGAACTTTAAAGTGGGTCTGTTTTCTTACAATGCTTGATTTTACGCATTGTTTTAGTTGTAAACAGAGTCAAAATAGCAGAATTATGGTTTTATCTATTGATGCAGTCAATGTACAAGTGTTTAAGTGGTGAAATTATTAAAAATCTAAGTTATTGTTCTTCTCTGATATTTTAATAAAGCTTTTAAGCTTTTGTACTCCTGGCAAACTGATGGTGGCTATTAAAAGCCGTCTGATTTAAATGGCGGGAATTTATCAGTACGTTACAGGTTTTTAACGGCAATATTGGTCCTTTTCATAAAATTGTATGCATGTTTTCCATAAATAGTTCCGTTCCCTTTTATCTTTCAGTAATGGTGTTTTTTTTAAATTATAAAATAAATCCAAATTTTGTTTAATAGATCGAATAATTTTGTCTATTCGTTACAATAGGTTTTCACAGAAAAATATTAAATGTTTAGTGTGTCTCAATAGTTAGTGCAGAACTCTTTAAAGGATTACAGGAATTTCTTTGAACATCATTTATCATCATTGTTTAGCAGGTTTTAGATGTTTTTAATTTTTCACAGGATCTTTGTATATGTAAAAACTGCATTACGCCGCCAGAGGGCTAGAACTTGTTTTCTAAACAGTTTAGTTTGAAGGGTTAAGGATTCAATTCTTTTTTAAAACCTAGAACCTTGTTCAAACCTTTCTGTTACATATCTTTTGTTAGTCCCTAAACTTATAAGTGATTTTAAGGATACAAAATTTTATTTTCAAAATATTTAGAAATCTTCTCCTCCAAAAATGATCTTTGTAATTTCCAATCTTCTGATCCTTGGATGCATACCTCTCAGGTAGACATTAAATCTTAAATAGATGCATAGAATGACAGATAAGTATGACAAATGTCATGTTACTGTATTGAGCTGTTTTAATTATTTTAACGCGCTAATGCTGATATTTCATAAACTAATATATATATTCAGGTAACTGCACGACCTTGATTTTACGTGCATTTTTTGAAAACTCAAAAGCAAACATTTATCAAAATTCGTGAAATGTATTTACTCACCATTGCAGGGTTGCTCAGTTGGGAGAAGAATCTGCATTTTACAGGCAACATTTTAATTGATAAAAACTCTTGCAACCTGTTCCTGAATCCATTTTCCATTCTTTCCCACCCTACTCATGTATTAATTCTATACTCTTCCCTACCCTACTCTTATATTAATTCTATACTCTTCCCTACCCTACTCATGTATTAATTCTATACTCTTCCCTACTCTACTCCTATATTAATTCTATACTCTTCCCTACCCTTCTCCTATATTAATTTTATACTCTTCCCTACCCTTCTCCTATATCTATTCTCCATTCTCCCTTACCTGTTTTTATCTATTTTCCATTCTTCCCTACCCTGCTCCAATATCTATACTTCATTCTTCCCTACCCTACTCCAATATCTATACTTCATTCTTCCCTACCCTGCTCCAATATCTATCCTTCATTCTTCCCTACCCTACTCCAATATCTATCCTTCATTCTTCCCTACCCTGCTTCAATATCTATCCTTCATTCTTCCCTACCCTGCTCCAATATCTATCCTTCATTCTTCCCTTCCCTGCCCCAATATCTATCCTCCATTCTTCCCTACCCTGCTACAATATCTATACTCCATTATTCCCTACCCTGCTCCAATATCTATCCTCCATTCTTCCATACCCTGCTCCAATATCTATCATCCATTCTTCCCTACCCTGCTCCAATATCTATTCTCCATTCTTCCCTACCCTGCTCCAATATCTATCATCCATTCTTCTCTTCCCTGCTCCAATATCTATAATCCATTCTTCCCTACCCTGCTCCAATATCTATAATCCATTCTTCCCTACCCTGCTCCAATATCTATCCTCCTTTCTTCCCTACCCTGCTCTAATATCTATTCTCCATTCTTCCCTACCCTGCTCCAATATCTATCCTCCATTAACTTAAAAGAGGGACTTTCACACAGGCACTCCCTTTCTCCTATTTTAAAATCATTAAACTTAGGTATCCATCAAAAGTTAAGTTTATCTAATTTGATATGGATATGGTCTTCCTTGAAAGGAACTAAATACTTGTCTAAAATACTAAATTTCTAATCCTAATATCTTTAGAGCCTCATGCATGAATTCGGAAAGGTATAATAGTCAACTTTAAATTATCTGGGTTTGGATGATTAGAGTTTTAGGCAAGCATGTATGTATGAATGTGATTCAACTTGAACCAGATTCTTTCTTAACTACATAAAAAAGGAGTAACTGAACAAACTGCACCAAGTTCATCTCTTGCTATCTTGGTATAATTGTCACTCTAACTTAATATGCAATAGTGACAACCAATGCCTTGTCTATAGTTCTTTATTTTAAAGTCCAATATTTAGAACTAAGGAGGAAGCTCTGCTTGTATTTGCTGTGCCGGGATCCTGGTTTTATCTCATGTTCTTTGCAGGGTAAGCTTATCAAACTTTCTAGGGTTAAATCAACATTTAAAGATTTTCTTTTCATTACAACAAATGAAGTTCAGGTATTTCTATAAAATGCTGTCCTTTCTTTACTTTCATATTTGCACAGATTTAATTTTATCTGATTCAAATGAAAATAAAGTAATTTTATAATTTCTGTACGACAGGGCTGTTAAGCTGACAGGACCCTTCGTAACGATGATATTTTCAATGATTACTGGCGATATGTTCACATTCTCTATCATCTACGTGATCTTCCTGTTTGGGTTCTCCCAGGTATATTATTAGATCTATCATGATACATGATCATGGTATTGCGCGCTAGTCCCTGATGATATTGTTGCTTTCTTTTCCAGAACAATTTAACAATTGGTTTTTTAATCTATATATAAATTTGGCTTGTCTGTTTGGGTGTTTGTCTGTCTGTTTGTATCCAATAAACGTCAAAACGACTGAACCGATCGGGCCCAAATTTGTTGTGGGACATCACGTGACCACAAGGAAGGTGTATAAAAAAAATTTGTTTTAAAGGTTTTTAATTTTGTAAAAAAAATTAAATTCTTGAAAATCGGCGATTTTTTTTTAAATCCGCAAAACTTTTTTCTTTAAATAGAAGATGGGCGCAAAGCGACCTAAAAGCCTAGAAAGAAGGGCGCGAAGAGCCTTGAATTTCTAGTATTTAAAAAATTGGATACTAATGATTGTGCTTCCTTTATCTATCTTTTTCTTTGTATTGTGATTGTCCGTTGAATTGATTAATGTTTTTGTCAGGCATTCTACTTCATGATGAAAAGTATGGATACAGAGGGTTCAGAATTGTATGATAAATATACAACCACTTGGATAGCACTTTTTCATATGACACTAGGAGAATACGAGGTAGATAGTTTAGTTAGTATTCGTTTAGATTTATAGTTTTAAAAATAAAATTATTATCTTTTTCTTAAAAATACTTTGTAGTCTAAATAAAGACGATTTTTTCAAACTTAACTTAATTATGTCAGAGATACAAATAACAATAACCGATCCTGTCCTGTAAAACAAGTTTTAATTTTTATTAAAATAAAGAAAAACTATTGCAAAGTTTGAGTTTTACGAAAAGTTATCTATTATACTATCCAGTATCCACTCACAACCCTCAGCACTCTGTCACAATAAATTGAATTCATTTTGTAGTATGATCTGCTGGGTGAGAGTCCATACCCAAACATGGCGAAAATTGTCTTTGTTCTTTTCCAAATCTTAATTCCAATTCTTCTTCTCAACATGTTGATTGCTATGATGGGAAACACGTACGCTACAGTCATTGAAAAATCAGAAAAGGAATTTCTAAAGCAGGTATTATTTGTTTCTAAAGCAGATATATCAGGTTTTTTAAAGCAGGTTGCATTAGGTTCCCTAAGCAGATTGTATTAGGTTCCTGGAGCAGGTTGTATTAGGTTCCTAAAGCAGGTTGTATTAGGTTCCTGAAGCAGGTTGTATTAGGTTCCTGAAGTATGTTGTATTAGGTTCCCGAAGTAGGTTGTATTAGGTTCCCTAAGCAGATTGTATTAGGTTCCTGAAGCAGGTTGTATTAGGTTCCTAAAGCAGGTTGTATTAGATTCCTGAAGCAGATTGTATTAGGTTCCTAAAGTAGGTTGTATTAGGTTCCTGAAGCAGGTTGTATTAGGTTCCTGTAGCAGGTTGTATTAGGTTCCTGAAGTTTCAGTTTGTATGTATTGTGTGTAGTTATTTTATTCCTAAAAAAAGTAATCAATATTGGGTTAAATAAAAATGAAATTTTTATGTTCTAATTATATCTTAATAAATTCACTCTTCATAATTCATATTCAACATCTATTCAAATAAAAATATAGGGCTCAGAAGATAATTTTTCCAACGACAGTTCAACATTAGTAATAACCCTGAGAACAATTTATTTACGTTTTGTAAGATTCTGATATTAAGACGGATCATTATTTATATTATTTCTAGTGGGCGAAAGTAATCATGTCTATGGAGAGATCTATTCCACCACATCAGTGCAGAGAATATCTAGAAGCATATTCTATCACGGTAGCCTTTAAAAAGTATATAAATAGTCTGAAAAAAATTTAGGATTGGGATCTTCCCAAATGAGGTTTAGCATTACTTATTTCATGAATACAATGTCAAAAAACTTAAAGAGTAATTATCTTTTTATTCTTTAAAATGTTAACTCTGTGACATTTTAACCTTTTTCTACTAATGACAGAATATCAAAACTCTCTTTTTCAATGCTGTAAAAATCTACAATTTTCATTTTAAAAAGCTGTGGCTACACGTTGTCTTTTTTAAGATGGAAAAAATAAAATATTTCATACAGGGTAACTTCCAGGAACCATGGATATAAGGGTTTCATTTACGGGGATTATAGGACACAGGGGTTCACTTACGGGGGGCCACGCACACAGGGGTTCACTTCAAGGAATTATGTTGACGGTTCTCTTAAGTTTATAAAAAATATGAAAGATTATTTAGCTTGGTCCTACAGAACGCGGAGTGATGGTCATAAAATCCAAGGATAAAACTCGAGCTCGTCAAAGAAAGGGCGCTTTATCTAATTGGAAGAAGACCGGGAAAACCGTAATTAAGTATCTGAAGAAAAGAGGGATAAGTGGAGATGATTTGAGGTAAATACAGATATTTAATATTAAACCAGTATTTATATTAAATATAAAACTAGACGAGAGATGTGGGTTCATGATGAAGCAGAGACACCCAAAGCTGCTCGAAAGAAGAAGGGGAGAGGATATGACATATCGTAAGATTTAATTTCACTTTTTTCATTTTCAGTACTCCATACATAAATTTAAAAGTAGAATGGGGAAAAGGGATTTGGTTCGAATTTTATGAAATTTAAAACGTTGAGGTTTAAACTAGATCCAGTATTTCGCTTGTTCTTCATACAAAGTTACACAATTTTGTTGTATTTTACTTCATTAGGTTTTTTTTCATAAAGAAAACATTTATTTTAAATAAACGCATATAAAACTACAATTCAAAAACGTTGTTCATACATTTCTATTATCTTAACCCTGGAAATATCTTTGTGGATAAATTTTAAATTACTCTGCATTGTAAACTGAAAATAGATACAGTTTAAGTTTTCTCAATCTTAAAGCTTTTGTTTAGATTTGCTTTAGGAGAAGTAGAACCAAAACTAACGTAAGTAAATAAATATTTTTTAAATTCTTATAAAACATGATCAATTTTTAATTTCTTGTTTTTAGTATGGAAGAGACAATTCGACTTGGGCTTGAGTAAGAGTTAAATTTTTCTTCTACTAAGCTAAAAACTATTTAATTCTTCGAACAAAACTTTTTCATTTAGTAAAATGTTATTCATTTTAATTCTTTTTCACATTTTCTAGATTATCTTTATAAAGTTTCTGTTTAGGGGATTTATTGGTAGGGTCCTCCAAATAAAGTTTACATTTAACGATTTCTAATATCAAGGTTATAATGCAAGGAAAGTATTTCAGAGATGTACGCATCTTTTGTACTGCAGTGTACTGTCTCTGAACGGTAATGTAAACCAAAGACGGATGGCAAAGCCTGACATGGGATCCATCTTTCATATAAAAAATCAATGAAATATTCGGATCATAGGAAACTAATATGTCAATTATCAAAATTATCAAAATTTAATGCTTTTAACCTCCTCGGATACGAAACGAACACTGATACATCTATTCTTGTTTACAAATTCCGCCCAGAGAGAACTGGTTTCTATATGTACGCAGAGTATACGCAACTGCAATTAACTTTCCTTGCATTATAACCTTGTTTAATATAGGCTTATAAATCATTAAATGATACATGCTCGCAAACACTTTGTCCATTATATTTTCCTTTGCCTCCAAGGCCCCTTTTTCTAACTACAAGCACTGATAATTTGATCTGATATTTTTAACATGTTTTAGCCCTCTTACAGTAAAAGCAGGAGGTTCCGGGAACATTATACCACGAGGAGCATCAAACCAAGATTTAGGTACATTATTCAATTGAGTTGTTGATTTTACGAGCTTACTTTTTTCATAGCCGAAAGACTCGTTAGACACAAGTAACCATGGATTTATGTCAGGTCTTTTACAAAATTTTAACCGATTTGGAGCTGTTGGAAAGAAGAACACAAAACTATTACGTTATACAAATGCATTATTTTTGGCTGAGGCGTACACAGGGGAGGAGCTATGGGGTATCCCCTCTCCCTGGATTAATAAAATCTATGGTTTTCAGATGGGTTTAATCCACCAACTAGTGCTGAGCCCTTCCCTCGGAAGAAAAATAATTTAGCCCCCTGGACAAATTCCTGTATAAGGCTCTTAATGTTTTTAGGATTAATTTGAAGAAATCGTTTTTTTTTACATTTGAAGGATTATCGACTATTTTTAACAGGGTTGCTTGGGCTTTATTTACTTTAAACATTTTCACAATTTAAAGCGTACAAATCGAAAAATATTAAACATTTTTAAGTTTGAAATTTCTTTTTCTTCTTTCAAAAAAATCAAAGCTTGGATCAAGATTTGATTAGGACTTAGATCAAGAATTTAATTTTCCTTTTTAAGATTTTCTTTGTGAACAAGAAAATGGGTCTTCTACCACGGGAAACTTTGACTCAGACGGATTTCTCTCTTCAGCTGATAACCGTCTTCAGTCTGCATCAGCAAATATTAGACCCACGTCTACAGATTCAAGGCTACCACCCATAAATTTGACAGGAAGAAAACCAGGTTTAGTTTTTTTTTACTTCTTAGTGCACACGGTACAATTGTTGAATATATAAATGATTGTGATATCTATATTAAGATGAGGTTGGAGCAATGATGTCAGAGATCTCTGGATTAAAAACTCCACGGGGCGGGATTAAGGTTGACCGTGAGCGAAGGCGGAAAGATTTATTCAACAAAAAAAGGAGCAGGAAAGAACTGTCGAAAAGACTTCTTTCCATGGATTTCTCATTGTTGGAGCAGGAGCAGAAACAGGAATCTGACAGCGAGGAAGACGATATATATACAGGTGTTACTTTAATAACGTTGGAAACTTCTTCATTCTTGAATTATTAAAAGCTTTCGCAACTTGCAAGTTCTGCAACAACCCATTTAAATATTTAACACAAAAGGAATGTGATTTCTTTCTTCAGACATGAACTTAAAAGATATTTCGAAAACAGCGATTTTATTTTTATTCTAGGTTCACGGGGAATAGAAAACCCTGCATTCTTACCTACTGAGGATCCGCCTTCATATGGATCTTTCACCGTAGTTTCAGAGATACCGGAGTAGTTGTCGTGTACCATTAGAAACCAAAGTATCCTTAAAGTTTTAGAACTACCAAGTAGTTTTGTGTCACCAAGATACTAATGGAAAACTGAGTAGTTTAAGTATCAATGGACTCCAAGTTAACACCTATTCATTAAACCCCTAACCTCCGTAGTTTTAGTAGCTTTGAGTAATTGGGATGATTTCAGTTTTATAAACAGATACCAAGGAACCCATAACATTATCTATTCCCTGTATCGAGATGTGAATCTGAAGATTTAATTCTTACTGAATATCTTTGGATACTCTATTTCTGCGTTTCCCTTGAATAACCTGAAAGCACCTTTTTTTCAGAAGGTTTTCCATATTATAAGAAGCATTTTTATGTAAACCTCTGCAACTAACTATTTTTATTAAAGGCACATTAATATGTTCTTTTAAATTTATATCAATTGATATAGTAAATGTTTATAACTTCTCCTTATGTATCCAAAAACAAAAATAAATGGTTTTATTCGAGATTTTAATTTAAAGTTTGAGCTGGAATCTTCTCATTTTTCCAAGTCATTTACCACAGTATTGAATAGAAAAATAATAGTCTTTATAAATATCACATGTTGTTTGAATGTAAGATGAAACTTGGCGTCCAAGGTTTATGTGCATCATCTTCTTTATGATTAATTTTTCATTTTTTCATCACACCCAATATAAAAATATTTACTTGTGGTATTTAACCTCCTCCTATTTGCTGGCTGTAAACCTATGTTCTGTCTGATTCTGTAGATTTTTGTATAATAAAACTTCCAAAGACAAAACTTGAAAATTCATATCTGCAGTCCGTCATCAGTCCAATTATTTACAAATATATGTTTACAATAAGAACCAGAAAACTGTGAAAAAGCCCTCATTAACGTAAAATTAAGTGTTTTTGATGTTGTCAAAAACGAATTTCGCATTATTCTGTTTTGCCAAAAATGCGAAATTTAAACAAGAAAGCGAAATTTCTAGAAAAAAACGAAAATTGTCGCAAATTTTCGCAATATTTTTTCTTATAGCATATTAATGCGAAATTTAAAGAAAAAAGATAAAGGAATGCGAAATTTTCGGCGAAACTAAAATTTCCGCGAAACGATTTTTCCATTTCGCTAGAAAACATAAAAATACTATAGATACTAGTCCCGTAGCTAAGAAATTTAAAGAGGGGTACGGGAACAGCATCCAATCAGTAATAAAGATTGTAAAGAACGGATTGGACCGCAAACGAAAAATTGAAGACATTGATATTTTTAGATTGACAAACTAGATTTTTTACAATAGAAAGCAGTATATGAAAGGTGTTCATGTAGGAGGATGTGTACAAAAAAAGAAAGTAACGAAAATTAGTTAGTTAAAATAAACCTTTGATTAAGATTGCAAGACATTTTTTATCCTATAGCATAATAATCTCGGCCAGTCAAACCAATATGTTATGTTTTTATTTAACGAAAAAATTATTATTACACGTTGCATTGTTGTAGATTTTGGGTTTATTGTTTTTATGTCCCACTCCTGTATGCCGAATCCATTAGCGCCTGATCCAATCAGGGTTCAGTCATGTTTTTGTTTTTTATTCTGAACCAATAGAAATTGCATGGCAGTATCATCTATCTTTCTATCTATCTCATTGTCCAATTAGAGTTATGACTCCTTCAATCGGCGCTATTAGTAAATGGAAATATTTACTTCTATATACTGCAACTTTAGTGACGTACCTCTTTTTTTCCTTTCCTTGTCAATCATTTTGAAAATACACATCTATTGACGTTTGAACAAATAATTAATAAAAACTTCAGAATTATCAATGATGCTTGATTTCCTCTTTTTAGTAATATCTTTAGTCTTTGGTTTGTATCCAGGAAAGTGCCTAAAATTCAACCAATCAGAGTGGCGTGTGGCGTATGCAGAATTCCAAGCAGCCAATCAGAAGTCGGGAAATTTAAAATTTTATACGCCATTTAATGAGAGAACTTGCATTGGTCGGAATCCGGTAGGGATATCCAAAAAGGGAAAAGACCGGATTAAACAGAAATCCAAATGTCCACTGTGGATATTCAGATTAAAAGATCGGTATTAAGAATATCCAATTCTAAAGTTTTCAGAGCTGGGAACTTTAGAATAGTGGATATCGGGATTAATGCTTGATCCACTCTTTTTCTTAATCTCCAGATTAAATATTGCTTGTTGTCCTCATGAATTTAATCTCCAGATTAATTAACCGATCAGGATTAAGGATATCACATTCTAAAGTTTTCAGCTCAGCTTAGGTACCAAAAGTATACCATGTGATGAAACTGTGGCATTATATATCATCAATTATACCAATAACGATAAATATAACTTAATCCAGCAAATCTCATCTTTTTTTGGATTTTATACTTTATAAAAAAAAGGAACTTAAAGTTTTTACGAAAAAATAAAACAACATAGTATTTGCAACAATTGTTTCTTCATATAAAATCAAATTTTTACTAAAGAATTATGAGCAATATGTTTATTAATTTATAGCTTAAAAAATTCATATTTAGAACAGAATATAGGAAGGGGGGATATTGTAATATTTGTCATCAATTTTTAAAGGAAAATTAATTGTTTGAAATCATGGAAATCAATTTAAAGGGGGGGGGCTCGGCTGTATCACTCCTACAATATATTTAATGCCTGATAAGTAAATGTTTTTAGCCTAACATAAATAAACTTGTTGAATACAACTTTTACGGAGTCTTTATATTAAGTTTATATAATGGTCTCTATTAAGGAATTGAGTCTTTGTAACAAACTCTGATTTTCTAAAACCTATATTTCTTCCAACTGATGGTATAAACCTTTGATATTTCAAACTTAGATTTTTTCATCTAACAGAATTTATAGTTTGAAAAATCTAAGGTCTACGGCATTGGGTAACAAAAATATAGAGATTAGAAAATCATAGTTTGTGACAAACACTCAATTCCTTTGGATTTATTCCGCAAATCCCACGACTTCTAGTTTAATTCCTTGTTTTGAAGTAATAAATAGCAGGAAATAGCGGAACTAAGGGATAGAAGGATTGTTGGATAGAAATGGAGACAGGTGGGAAATGATAAATATTACGTTTATATATTATATCATTATATCTATGTATTGTTTAATCTGTTGCTGCGTTGAAAATAATAGAACGGAGATTAAAGTGTAAACATCTCACAGATTAAGATTAAACACATGGTTATAACGGTTTTTTGTTTCAAGAAACTATGTTAATACATGATAAATAGTTATCATTTTAAACTATGATTTAACAATTTTATTGAGTGCAGAATGCAGAAAATAAAATACTCCAATATCATCTTTTTTGCGGACATAATGGCGCGATTATCTGTAATTTTTTATATTTTCTTTGCTTGACAAACAAGTAAGTCTGATATATAGAATTTTCTATTTCATTTTTATGCAAATGTACTTGATGATAAAGTAAATAATGTTACGTCTCGTAAACTGCGTATTGCATTTATATTAGTTCAGAAATAAAAGAGTACCGAATCAGTGTTTTTATTTTTTTTTCGAACAAATAATGGGAACCTGACACAGCTACCACTAATGACAGTTCTCTAGACACAGAATGTTTAAATCAAATTTATTTGATTTGATTTGAAGTACAGTTGTGTTACCCCTGTATGGATAAGACTTGAATAGTTACAACTTTAAAAATACGTATACACTCTGCGCAAAAGGTTCTCTTATTTCTTACGTTCTTTGATTCTAACCATTATAGATTCCTTCCTTCTTTTTATCTTTACCTAATGCAACAATAGCTCTTATATTGCTTAAAGTACTAGTCTCCGGGTTTAAACTCCTACAGTCGACTGTTGGACGAGACGGAGATAACATGTGGTTTTGTTCACACGGTACGGACTCTTAACACCAATTCTTGTAAACTAATGATTATCCTGAAATATGTAGACAAAGAAATGGTTACACATTAAACTGAAACACATATTTAACAAGAATTTAAATAAGCAGCAATATACTGGATATTTTAGATTGCTTCAACAAATTTACAAATATGATTATTAAATAAAAACTTTCGTTTATATCATATTAAAATTTATTATATTAGCTCTCATGTGTTTAGCTTATGACAACGGTTTAAAATGTTTTTATTACTAAAACAATTATTTTTTTGAACTATTAGAATATAATCCTTAACTTTTGATCAAAATGAAATAGACACATTCAATATTTACATGCTAAATGTTTAATTATACGGACAATGCACATATTTAACACTCTTTGATTAAGAAATATTTAATATTTTCATAGCTCGCTGAAACCTTCCAGTTTAGTGCGGATTCAAGGAGAAGCCGCCATATGGTTTAGAAGGATGGTCGTAATCAAAGTTTTATGTCAACACTTTAATCAATAATTCATTTAGTTTTACTGTAATATTCTTAATAGTCTTATTCTTTTACATTTTTATATTTTAAGCATTGTATAATTGAAAATCTTTCGCACTTCGGGGATTAGAAATTTTTAGTGATTCAATCAAATTGTAGGAATCAGATTGTAGTGAACAGTTAATGTGCGTTCAAATAGATTCAGTCTGCTTATTAAAAGTTTCATCAACCTTAAAGACAAGGTCGACTTTGAATTGTCTACCGCTCTAACTCAGAGATACTGTAGCCCCTTATATTTTAGGACTACTATAAAGCACTTGCTGTTAGCTTTGGTTTTAAGATGTAATTGGCAAAATTCTCATCGATTTTTGCTAGAGAGCTTGGGACCTTTAAATCATGTACATTCTTTGTACAACTCCTTTAAATCATGTACATTCTTTGTACAACTCCTAAGTTAAACATAAATGTTATATACTCCTGCTGTATTATTAAGTAGGTTTAAATTTACTCAAAAATAGAAGAATCAACTTTATTATCTTTTTTGAGATTTAAAATTTCAGTTCATAAAGTACAGGCTGTACATATAAAAATTACAATCTTACATTTAAATACATTTTTTAACATTGTTAACTCGAAAAAGGTCTATTTTACGGCGATACAGATATACCCTACAATTACAAATAATCAACATTTTGTAATTATTGCAATACTTCTATTTAATACTAGGCTTCCGCTTTGCAGCCATCTTCGAGTTTAACTTTTGATTGTTGCTCTAGCTACGGCATTTTCTCTTTTTAAGTTATCAAACAATAACAATAAATATTTCACGTTTTTTCCGTGAATTCTGAAAAATTGGGCCAGATCGGTTCAGCCGTTTTGACGTTAACTGGGTACAAACAAACAAACAAACAAAGAGACAAGCTAACAAAGTATAAATATTGATGCCTCTTTCGCTGAAATGATATTTCTAGTTTATGAAAAGTGAAAAATTATATTTGAGACATTAAGATACACAAGTCGATTTTGTTTTATAATAATTAAAGAGAAGAATAAGAAACTTAGCTTTAATTACAAAATTCAAAGAAGGAATTGGAAGGTAAAGCTGTTAAGATACACATATAAATCTAAAAGAACCCAAGATACACAAATGTTCTAGTTTTGCATAAATTTTATTGATAACTATTGCTTTAAGAATGAAAAGTATAGAAATAAAAAAACCTCTTTTTTATTATTTTGCTAAATTATGTTATTTAAATCCTAATCAATTTAATTTTCAGGACCAGTATAGATCAGATCAGACTAGGACGGATAACTATTTTTCGCCATGATTTTCCTCAGAGATTCTACATTGCTCTTTTTCTCCTTCTGTCTAGTCTACATAAACGGAACCCAGACACTGGTCGATTCTAAAATAAATACAATAACCAGGTTTACCAAAGATCTCGGAAACCTTAATCCATTTTCAAGCTCTCATCCGTTTAGAAACCTCCTAAACCATTCTGGCAGTTCCAGTTCAAATTCCAAACCTTCATATAAACCTAAGCCGAGTTACAGAGCTCCGAAACCAAGCTACAAGTCTCCTGGTTCAGGCTCGAAAAAACCAAGCTATAAACAGAACAATTCTGCGAACCAAAAGCCAAGCTATGGAAGTAGTAGTTCTCTACGAGCTCCAACCTCTACCGGAGTACAAGGATACAACGGAGGACAAGGGACCACCGGAGCCGGGTCTACATTGACTCGAGAGGAGCTACTTACTCTGGTTCTACAGATGCACAGTATGATTCATGAATTGATAGAAGAGAACAATGAATCCTACGGGACTCCCCTGGGTAAACCTATTAATGGTGGATCAACACAGTCTCTTCCTACATATGGGACTGCAAGCCAAGCTTTAGAATCCTATGGAGTAAGCAACAGTCAACCCTTAAATTCATTTAATTCACAGAACTCTCTTCCAACATACGGAGGTTCCAATCGTCCTGCTCAGGCACCAAACTCATATGTAGGACCGACTGCAATCCCTTCATCAGCATCCGTAGGTTACAGTGGTGCATCTTCAGCAACCTCGGGATACAGTGGTCCATCCTCAGCCTCCTCGGTATACAGTGGTTCATCCTCGGCCTCCTTAGGATTCAGTGGTCCATCTTCATCCTCTTCAGGATACGGTGGTCCGTCCTCAGTCTCTTCAGGATACAGTGGCCCCTCTGGATCATCTGATATACAGGCAACCTTTAGTGGTTCCGTTCAGCCTTCATACAACTCAGCCTCTACATCTTCTTCCTCCGTATCCTCAGCATCTGAAGCTTCAGATAGTTACGGAGATCCTATTGCTGATCCTGTTATTAGTTCAACCCTGGACCAGATAGTTAACACTCTCTCAGCTTATCAATCAAACCAACCTAATCTGCAGTCGAGCCAAAGAAATCAGGCCAGCTATAAATCAAATACAAGAACCAGGCGGAAGAATGAGTTCGTACCTTCTCCTAAATGGTACCCAGATGAAACAGAATCTGAGGATAGTGTTGTTACAAACCCACAGAGGATCAGAGCTATCCTTGCAATTCTAGAAAACCGTAGGATAGATGAGAGTTCTCCAAGTAACGTGAGCAAACGTAATATCGAGGATATTCTGGAGCTCTTAGACCTAGATCTTGAACAGGATGCAGAGTATCTAGTTGAAGATTTTGCAGTAAACCAGGAGCATGAACTTATCCTTGAATCCTTCTTTAAACGAAAATAGATCTAATTATTATTATTATTATTGTTCTTCTATTCAAGCAGAATTTACTGTTAAAACTCACTTGTAAGATTTATTTGTTATATGAATAAAAAGAAACTTAGTTTTCCTCATTTACCCGAGTTGATAATATCCAGCAAAATAATGAATTGAACAATTATAATTTTAAAACAAAAACAAACCTAGAACCAAAATTAAAACAAAAACAAACCTAGAACCAAAATTTGGATTTAAGTAAGGGGGAAACTATTTTATCGAAAATGTTAAGTCCTACTTACACCAACAAATAAATTATAAAATGAAAAATAAGAAGCCGCTTTTATAATTGCCTATAATTTGTTTAATTTTGAACTGATTTTTACGATTTCAACATTTTGATGTAGTTTGAGATGGTTATTTTGATACCAATTTTGATATATTTCAACCTTTTTTCTGCTTACTAGTAAATTGATATTCACAAAAAAGCAAATCTTAAAAAGTTTGAAGAAGTTGTACAAAATTTCACCTTTATTCTTTTATTGCATTGAAGAAACTTTAACAAGATGGATCCTGAGCATTTTTATAAATAAGTGCTCCATTCACCTTTATTTAATTTAAATAAACAAGCGATGTTGGAACTGTTCAGGCTAAAGCAACCTTAGACTTTTAACAATTTTTATCTCGTACAATTTTCGATTTTTTAAACCACCCTAGAACTTATTGAAGTCAGAATTATATAATTATGAAAATTGAGTTAGTCTGTAAAAATAAAAATATTAAAGCATTTTTCATGAGAACCACGGTGTTTACTTGCATATATCAGTCAGTATAAGAAACCTTTTTAGAGCTAAGAAATATTCGCGTCGGTAGGTTCTTTGACATAATCTTAGAAGTTTGTAGAATTTGGGCAAACCTATTTCTTTTTTACACTGTAAGGATTTTAAAATTTGTGCGAATATGCAGAATTCCCAGCAGAAATATCATATTTAGCCTGTTGGTTGAAAAATGTGAACTGTGGTTTACAATCTCAAGGTTAACCATGTTTTACAATCTAGTATGTACATAAAATAACTGTAGTTTTATCGTAGACTGTAGACTGTAGACTGAAGACTGTAGACTTAGACTGTAGACTGTAGACTATGTAGACTGTAGACTGTAGACAGTAGACTGTAGACTGTAGACTGTAGACTGTAGACTGTAGACTGTAGACTGTAGACTGTAGACTGTAGACTGATGACTGTAAACTGTAGACTGTAGACTGTAGACTGTAGACTGTAGACTGTAGACTGTAGACTGTAGACTGTAGACTGTAGACTGTAGACTGTAGACTGTAGACTGTAGACTGTAGACTGTAGACTGTAGACTGTAGACTGTAGACTGTAGACTGTAGACTGTAGACTGTAGACTGTAGACTGTAGACTGTAGACTGTAGACTGTAGACTGTAGACTGTAGACTGTAGACTGTAGACTGTAGACTGTAGACTGTAGACTGTAGACTGTAGACTGTAGACTGTAGACTGTAGACTGTAGACTGTAGACTGTAGACCGTAGACTGTAGACTGTAGACTGTAGACTGTAGACTGTAGACTGTAGACTGTAGACTGTAGACTGTAGACTGTAGACTGTAGACTGTAGACCGTAGACTGTAGACTGTGGACTGTAGACTGTAAACTGTACGAAACTAATTAGAGGTAAAATTATGTAGATTTGTTCATTTATTAAAGCATACTGCCCAATACCTAGCCATCTGTTAAGCATCAAATAGATTGTTAAGTACAATAAATGGCAACGTAGTATTTGTACATTCTCAGTACAGATGTATTCCTACATCACAAGTGTCAACTCAGTATTGAGTCCGACAAAATTATTAATAATATTGATAATTTTAAAATAAAGAGCTTATCTTACAGTGAAAAAGGTGCAATTTGATGCATTATTTATTTTCTGTTTTTACACTTTTTTATTTAATCTTGGAAAACATGTCAGATAATGTGAGAAAATTTCGTTTTCCTAGCTATATTTTACACTTGTGACGTCGTGTATAATTGATCCATTTCTCTGTTGCCACCTATTGTACTTGATATTCTATTTGGTTAAGCATAAAGCAAAACATAATGCTAGGACCCCCAATATTTGTACGACGCAGCATTCATTACTGTGCCTTAAAATTATTTTTATAATTAAGGTAAGATTGTGGAGATTGAACAAATATGCAATATCTGGACCTTTGTAGGCTACCAAGAAAGAAGACCATATCTTTAAAATTCGATCTGAAAATGATAAAATATATATAATTTATTGATTTGTTAAGATTGAAGGCGAATTTAAGTTGGCATAGTTTTATTTGCAAATGGATTTCATTATAATGCATAGTTTGTTCTCCAGGCGTTTAGAATGTTTTCACATATATTTTTAGGGGTTTATATGTACAAAAATACATTATATGTACAAAAAGAAAAAAACCCCAGTGACTAATAAATTTTATTTGTGAAAAAAAAATTTATTTTATTTTCACCTTTATTATTATCTGTTATTTATTATTATTTATTATTTTATCATGTATCAATCCAGCTTTTAGATTCTAGGTTCAACCCAGTAATTAAGTTTTTATTCTGCATTTTCTCTTGTTGGCTATTCATATCTGAGTAGGAGTCTTCTTAATTCTCTGTTAATCTATTTCTGTATTTTTGCCAGCCTCCAAATTGCTCCTATGATGTTATGAATGTCAGGATGTGAAAAAGGCTTGAATTCAGAAACATAGGAAATGGGGAATTATCCCCAGTTTTAGGAAGTTTGAAAGGGGTATTAAGGGATCCCTACTTTTCCTCATTAGCCACCGTGGATGGAATTTTGGTAACCCTTTTCTACCATCAAAAAAAAAATTGAGTGGATGCCCCTCCCATAGGTCATAACTCCTTCCCTTACTAACCCTTCCCACAAGAAGGAGGGTATGCTACTTCATCAGTCATGTGTAGGATGATCGGTTAGATATCATCCTGTCTGCTTGATCTTCATCAGTCATGTGTAGGATGATCGGTTAGATATCATCCTGTCTGCTTGATCTTCATCAGTCATGTGTAGGATGATCGGTTAGATATCATCCTGTCTGCTTGATTTCTGTATTTTGTAATTTCCAGCTTACTCCCTTCAAGTACAGCTGAGTTAAAGGTACGTGTGGTCCAAGTACAGCTGAGTTAAAGGTACGTGTGGTTCAAACGACGGCCGGACTTTAACTGTTGGTTCTTATAAATAACTCCCAAAAACGCTTGACCCTTTATGCAAAATGTGATATTTCTTATACCAAAATCATTTAATTAATTAATAGAATAGAATGAATTAGAATGGATNGGCGGTCAATTGAAACCCGGTTTTTGACAGATTTAAGCCGCGGTTCAAATTCATTAAATTCGAATACCGGAAATGAAATTGGTGGTTTCAAATCTTCAAGTTTTAAGTCATCTTTTATTAGTAAACCAAGTGCATACAATTTTACACATATTCAAGATTCTGAATGGAAACCAAGAATCGATATAACTAATGTCTGGAAGAAATTCAACATTACATTTTAAACAAATCTCTGAAAATATTTACAAAATGAATTTTGTTATTCAAGATATTTTAAAACTTTTTCGAAAGCAGATGTAGTAGGAGTTACAGTTCAATTACCGCACCCTGTACCGTTTACTTTAGTAAATGTGTATATAAAATTACATTATATATATTTAGGAAAAATGTTATTACGTAGATATCTAATGATAGTTCTACTACTATAACCCCTAGTATTGTGTAAACGTCAGCCTGGATATTTAAAGGTTTTGTCTCCGGATGTAGGAAGCACACCATCTGGTGGTAACCACCCAGCATCCCCCCCCCCCTCAGCACCCTCCTCCTTGTCCTTTCCTCCTCCCTCAACTCATACCAAATGTTAACTCTCACAAATTATTATTAAACTCATATTTTCTTATTAAACATTTATATTTAATAATAATAAAAATAATAGGTTTATTGATATTGGTGAGTTAACATATATACAGGGTGCAATTGTCATGTGTAGACCAAATTGAAATCTATCTAAAACTAGCTAAAATAAAATCTAAACCAAAATGTTTTTCAAGGCCACATGCGTTAAATGAATAGGAAGCCTCACAATATAGGATTGTCTAAAATCAACTCCATGATGCAGGATATGTCCATTGCCCATGCAGCAGGCACGTCCTCAACGCCTATTTGTAATACGCGTAGTAAAATTGATCTCAGATTAAATACTAAGGATTTTTAAAGGCAAAAAATAAACTATATAAGTTATATATAACATATGCAGCATATGTATCACATCTATATATATATAAAGTTGTAAACTCTGTTTTTTTTATCCGACTATAAATCAAGAACCCCTGGACCATTTTGCCTCAAATTTTGATTGGGGAACTCGGGAGACCCACGGGAATGTTCTTAGTTTGATTTGGAGATTCTAAGTTGAGTAGCAAAAATTCAGTTTCCCGGTAAAATCTTTCAAACTATATAAGTTATATACTTTCTGAAGTGTTGAGTAGACTCAAAGAAAACAATATTTGACAGTTTAGAAAACAAAACAAAAATGTTGTCATTAAAATTATATAAGGAAGTGTCCAATTTTAAGTTGCACGCCGCTAATAAATAGATTCATTTGTTTGATGATACAGATTTGTGTTCATCCGTTTAAGATTTTTTTCTTATGTTGGATGTTTTTTATTTGCGAGGTTTCAGGCTTTCATTTATTTTTTTTAATAATCCTGATTAAAAACCTGAGTCTGGAACCTGATTGAGAACCAACCCTGCAGGTTTATTCTGCGCCTTATATTAGTAGATAAACAAATATCAGACCTGCAGTTTCTATTTATGAAAAATAACTTTTTTTACAATTTGGTCTTAGGTTTATTAGAATATGTCTAAACCAATTAATACGGCTTGGCGTTTTTCAACTTCTTGAAAACAAATCGAGGAATGCACTAACACAATCTACGTTTTTATACAGAAATTTAGTATTACATATTGGTGTGTATTGGCCTATCTCCCAGATACTTTATTCTCTATAAAAATGGTTAAAAATACAAGGATGCTTTTAGTAATGGCTATTAACTTTGTTAGTTAAGAATAAAAAAAAAAATAACATTCTAACATTTAAAATCTGTATTCCGTTAGAGTTTCCTTTTATCAAACTATGCAAAATATTGAAGTAAAGGGAAAACCAAGCCAAAAAACAAACAAATTTGAAATTTGTAAAAACAAATTTAAAAAAAAATCCAACCCATCACTGAATTAATGATAACCCTATTATGAAGGATTCTTGAGAAACCACTGTGAGGATAGTACTTACTTACAAGAGAAATTCAGGCAGTTCCATCATATTTGGCTAGTTTTAATAAAGCTCTCTGCATGGAGATTATATCGGTATAATTGGATGGATTTCTATGTTATATGAAATTAAAATCCGAACGGAATTCCGTTTAACTAAAATTTTGCCTTTCGAGTGTACATAAATGTTGAACAGCCTTTGGTTTTATATGCACTCAGAAGCTAATATTTGCAATATAAATTGTATGGTAAAATGGAGGAAAAAATAAAATTGATAGGTTGCCATTTTTATCTAAATAGAGATTTTTTCCCCCAAAAAAGTCAACCCACTCAACTTAGAATTATTTTAAAACCAAGGTAAGCAATATCCCGTGGATCTCCCGTGTTCCTCAATCAGAATTTGAGGTAAATCAGTCAATGGGTTCATGAGTTATGATCGGACATACAAACATACTAAGCTAAGAATTAAAAAAAAATTAGAGCATTCCTCGAGCTTTTACCGAGTTCCCCAATCAAAATTTGAGACAAATTAAAAAAAAGGGTTTATGCAGACAAACAAACAATCAGACAGACAAACAGAGATTGCTACTTAAAAATTGTTAAAATCTCTAATAAATCCCATAATTAGAGTTTGAAAAATAAATATTTTTGTCAATATGTGTTCTTAATAACTTGATTTTACTAAATTAATTGTATGAATTCAACAAAATTATGTCTTCATGTTGTAAACGGCTTTTATTTAAAATGTAACATTATTAAGCTGAATATTACTATGAATGCAAACTTTACACTATGATGTTTCTATATATATAAAGGAAATTTTCTAATCCCTTTATCTTGGCAACCTGATGGCGGACAACCTTGATACTTCATACTTAAGCTATTTGATCTAACAAAATTCATAGTTTGAAATATCTAAGGTCTACGACAGGTATTAGAAAATCTGAGTTTGTGAAAAAGACTCAATTCCTTTGTAATCTCTGTTTGTTTTTCCGATCATAACTCAGGAACCCCTGGACCATTTTGCCTCAAATTTTGATTGGAAGACCTGGCAGACCCACTGGAATGTTTTTAGCTTGGTTTTTAGATTCTAAGTTGAGTGGGTCGACTTTAATAGCGACAATTTTGTTTCCCGGTCAAATCATTCAAGTGCGAGTAAACGGCGCGGCGGGAGTAGCTTTTAGTTACATTGACAGCGCTGGGTTTCCAAGCGAGTGTAATTATATATATAAAGTTGTAAACTCTGTGTGTCTGTCTGTTTGTTCGATCATAACTTGGGAACTCCTGGATTAATTTGCCTCAAATTTTAATTGGGGAACTCGGGAGACCCACGGGAATGTTCTTAGTTTGATTTGGAGATTCTAAGTTGAGTAGCAAAAATTCAGTTTCCCGGTAAAATCTTTCGTGCGCGTAAATGGCGGGAGTAACTTTTATTAACCTGGACAGCGCTGGGTTCCCAAGCTAAAACATGTATATATCTATGCTTGAGAAAAATATATATATATTTATTTTATTCAATAATTGGTTAGTAGCTGGGATCAAATGCGATTTCGTGTAATTCGCACCGTAGTTACAAAATACATAATAAAAAACTGAGACCTGTCTAAATGGTTAGTAATTGTAGATTTTTTTCAAACGTTTTCATTATTTAGGTTTAAAATGCCTGCTAGTTTAAATGCGGAGCAGCTAACTTTCCAATTAGCTAACCTAAAAGTTGAACTTCAGGAAAAAATACTTAACGAAAAAATTAATTTTACTTAGTTCTTATCTTTTCTTCAATTTTTTTTTTTAAATTCCGACTATCTTTAATCGATAATTCGTTAGATCCAAGTTAACAGGAAAAGAATGTAGAACTGCTAATAGGAACGGAGAAGGTTTGCAGAGAGTTTTTAAATCTGAACCTACCCGTGGAATCAGAGGTAAGATATATATTTATTTAGTATTATTCTAGATCCAGGATGAAAACTGATTTACTAAGACGGGAAGATTAACACATAATTTATACAACCAGCTATAGAGGATAAATCGAGAGCTTTCGCGGTAATTTATCTAAATAAATCTATATATATATTTAGGAAACATGTTATTACGTAGATATCTAATGATAGTTCTACTACTATAAAAAAAAAACATCAAACACTGTAATGTGGAGAACGAGTATATTTTTTATACAACGAAAGAGCTGAGTTCTTGCCACACACTCTAATTTTTTAATCCCTATATCGTTATTTATAACACGAGTCATAGATATTTCAAACTAGGAATTCTGTTATATCTAATAGTTTGAAATATCAAAGGTTCACACCATCATGTTGCAAATATATAGGGATTAGAAAATTATAGTTTGTGAAAAGTAAAGAAAGGGAAGGGACTGTTTTTTGGATGTATGGAATGCCCCTATATTTTTGAAAGTAGCACAAATAAACCCGTATTGCAAAAAATGTCTCTAAGGACCGAAACAATAGATTCTTTCTGTGAATATTTATATCCAACATTATCGCTTAAACTACCTTCTACAGCTACTTTATGTGGTTTTTTTTAATGATTTTACAAGCACAGAGTAGGTATTTTTTATATATATTCTATACTCTTTGGTTACAAGTAAAAATATATGGAGCTCAAACGAAATGTAGTTTTTAATCTAGATTCTTGATGTCGGAGTGGGGTTCGGAGTTCTCTCTGCATCTCTCCAAACCTGTGGTTTCTCAAATATTGATGCACTAGATGAGGATCTACCTACACTAAGACGACTCCAAGCTTTGCGTATGTACAGAAATTACATCTGGAAAGATATTTCTGGCCTTAACTCGACAGGAAAGCATTTACAAATGCATTTAATTATTTCTATAAAAAATCTATCTTTAAAGAAAAAAATTTTAGGACTCCGCGAAGAAATATACGACGTGGTTTTATCTTCTGAAGGGATATCTTCACATAATATCAACCCATCCCAAATATTGGAAATGTTGAGGTAAACGATCAAAAGATAAAATTTTTAATAATTTCATTTTTTAAATCCTATCACTGAAATTTGGGTTAGTTTGTATGGTTCATTTTTACAAAGAAGCCTAAACTTTCTGAAAGAAGTTGAGTCTTTACAAAATTTGACTTTTGGCAAAGACTAAATTCCTTTGCTGACCAACCTGGTTGCCAAGGTTGGAACATCAAACCGATATATTTTAAGTTTTGCAATGCATAATATTATTATAAAAATGTATTTAAAAGAATCCTAAAGCCCGGTGGTCACTTACTCTTTACAATGAACTCCCATGAGATGACTGCAGAGAGAGGCCTGTTTGATCTCAACCTTTCTAGTTTTACCAAGGTCAGTAGTTGGAAATCGAAAATCTCTTTACACCTTTTAATGTCGACAAATCACATTTTTTTCGTTCTTTCTCATTTTTAATCCTTTTCCTCTCCCGCCTCAAAAACCAATTTAATTACATTCCCTCGGAACGGGCCTATGCATTCTTTAGTCTAAATATACATATATGGAATTGTGTATAATCGGCGGGCAATTTTATTGATCTAAATACTGTGAACTACAGGGTGTCCCAAAAAACATGGGAATTCAGTGACGAATTGGATATCGTCTTTGTTATGAATTAGCATTGTAATACCTAATTTCAATAGCCATAATATTATTATGTCTGCTAGAGTTTATATTATGAAAGGAGTAAAAGACTGTAAAGATGTATCTATGTCTCCACAAGATGAACAGTGAAGACGGACCAATTTTCTTGTTTTACTATAAGTACAATCGTTTGCAGTCAAAACATAAACAAACAAAATGTAAACATAGCAGACGAAACTCTTACAGATTACAGCTTTCTCATTAGGTATAACTATACTAAATCGAAGAATTATTTATAAAGACGATATCGAATTCGTCACTGAATTCCCATGTTTATTGGGACACCCTGTATGTGGTTTTAAGCCTACGGTGTCTATAACATCAAATTAAACGGTGCTACTACATTTTTTCTAGATTTTGCCAAGTACATCGAGCAAAAGTAATTTAATTTACTATACAATATTTTTTAATGTTTAAATCATCCCTTATCGTATTATTTAGGGTTAGGTATTGTCTTTCTGAGGCGCCGCAGGTTATAAGAGTGGCCAAGCATTACGCTCGGAAAGTTTTTTTTACCTGGAAACAAGAAATATATTGCTAAAATTATAGACTAGGAATGTCGTATCGCCGTTTACGCGCCTGTTTAAATTTTCAAGTTTGTCTATTTTTCTTCGTTTTTTTTTCAACACATAATTGATATTGGTGAATTTCAGATTTAATTAAAGAAACTCGATTATTTGTTCAGGAAGGCAGATGTGAGCTGGTGAAGAAGGAAAAGTTTACAGACTCAGGAGCATGTGAGATCGGAGTGTTCTACCTGATGAGAAGGCTACCAACTCATCTACCAGAATATCTGGACAAACCGGTTTCTAAGTATGTATATATTTATTTCTTTACATACACTAGCTTTGACATAAGTTAACCAACTAAACTTATTTAAAATCTAGCCTAACTAAACACATCCCGTAGTTTTACCGAGTCCCATAATCAAAATTTGAGGCAAATCAGTCATGGGTGGGAGGTTCATGAGTTTTAATGGGACATACAATTACAAAGAAACAGAAAAACAGAGATTACTACTTAAAATATACCAATTTCAGGTTTAAATTAAAGCTTTTCTCATTTGGAATTATAAAACGTCCACAATTTTAAAGAAATATTTATCGTAAAATTTATGATTTAAGTGTTAAATACTTTTTAAGTCACATTTTTCAAATCACAAAAAGACTAAACAGAAGTTTCTCTTTTCATATTTAAAAATAAAAATAATCTATTCTTACAGAAAAATACAAAATATTTTATAAAGGGAGATGATTTGAAGCTTCTTATTTTAAGTGAGATAGAGGAAACTGTTACCAAGGTTCTAGTTGATACTTCAGACCCTGAAACTATCGTAAAGTTTTACGATTCTTGGAGTGAGAAATATGCTGAAGATTTAATTCTCATCGGGAACTATACAGGTTTTTTTTTCTATCCATACTCAAGCTGGTTAAGTTTTTTTCTAGCCTTTTGTTACACCCTTGAGCTTGCTACATTGTTTCTCGCATGTTGGTTCTTAGGTTGGTCTTATCCAAAAAACTGTTCAATTGTCATTTAGAATTCTGTTGTTATTTCCACTGCACCCTATTTCTAATTTTAGGACATATTAAGTGTGTCGAGGCATTTCTTAGACTTAACCTGGATCACAGTGTTCAGGTAAAGGGAGTCCCAAGAAACGATACTATACCAGATTTTGACAGATTAGCAGCCTATAAAGTCTGGAAAACTATCACACGGTAAACTTGATGTCCTGTTTAAAAGTCTAGACCCCATTTTACCCCCTTAAATGTAGATTTTTCGTATTTGCTATTTTATACTTTTTGTTGGGCTATTTAAGTATATAAGGGATCTTACGCTTTTTTTGACGGTTTTTAAATTAGAGATAAAATATGACTGAAATATTCCGACAGAGACGGGATGCACTTCGTTGTAGTTAGTTTCAAGTGCTCCAGACTTCAAGATTGAGATAAACAGACTAAACGACTATTATATGGAAACTAATAATAGATAATTTTGTTAGATCCTAGATCTAGCTGCAGGAACAGGATTACTAGGAGCTGAAGTGATAAAGCATGGATATGATAATATTGATGGAATGGATTCAAGTCCGGGTATGTTAGCACAGGTATTAAAACTTAACGTATTATTGCATGACTGTGGATTTGTTTTTAATAAATTGCGCTAAAATGTTGTGTGGAACCCTAAATGTCCATTGTCCAAGGCTTTTGACAGAATGCTACATTTATAAAATTTGGCATGAATTTTAAGTCCTTGACTTGAATCTTACATAAATCTCATTACAGTGTTCTTTGACTGAAGTACTGGTTTTGAAATTTCAACCATTTACCCACAATGTTTATATATAAAAGCATCTCAAAAAAAGCCTAATTACGTTGATTATTTAAGGCGAGAAAACTGGGTATCTACAAGAATTGTATCCAGGCGTGTATAGGCAAACTTGGATCAATCCCAGTCAATAGGGAAACATATGACGTCATTCTGATGGCCAATGGATTTGCTCCAGGTAAGCTTTCCTTAATTCATGTGAAAGTGAAAAGCCTTCTTTATTAGATAATGGCGCGCAAATACAACAGTATCTTTCAACCTACAATATTTTGGGTTTCAGGGCAGATTTATCCGTCCTCTCTCCCTGAGATGCTCCGTGTTCTCCGTCCTGGTGGATATCTTCTCTGGACAATGAAGGACGGGTTTCAACTCACTAGTCCTAAGTTTGCTGTATTAGATTCTTACATTCAGGTTTTACGGAAACTAAAAACTCAATTATTTAAAGAAAAATATGAAACAATTAAGATGTTATGGCATTTTTTTAATTATTGTGGTTTAACAATGGGCACGAGAGTGCGGCGGATTGAAAAATAGAGACCGTTATATAATACGTATTTTTCATTTTCGGATTTGCTTAGGACTTGGTTCGACAGGAATCTGTTCAACTTTTGGTTGGACCAGTCGTCTTCCAAAAATTTCTTCTTGACCATCCTGGCAGGTATATACAAACAGATATTAAATATGTTTTTTAGTTTTGATAACTAATTTTACGATTGAGATAAAAAAATTGTTTCCTTTTATTTATTATAAAAGATAAAGTTCGTTTTTCTCTCATCATTTTTAAGAATAACTGTTTAAATTTATCAATACTTATAGACAGGCCCGAAACCAGGGGGGGGTCCAAGGGGTTAGGTGCCTGGTGCACCCCCCTTTCTCCTAAACGGGGATGCAATGACGAATTTGCACCCGCCTCCCTCTTTCTTTAAATAAGTTGCTTGGTATAATCTTCTCTTGAACACTTGAGATATTAGCATTAAAAGTTTTAAAAATTTGTTATCATTCTGTTTACTGTAAAGATTATATGCTATAATATCTGAACAGTGAACAATTCTTTACTAAAGCTATTCCCGTCAGACCAACCAACCAAATTACACCCTCTAGCTTTGAAAATATTTGTCCTGGGGTAAGGTTTTCAGAGTGAACTTGTTTGTTGTTCTTTCGCATATGTCGAATAGATAATTTAGATATATTCACGTTCAGGTTCTATATGCTCAGATATATTCACGTTCAGGTTCTATATGCTCAGATATATTCACGTTCAGGTTCTATATGCTCAGATTTATCGTTAGGAGAGATATATTCCTAGAGGATATTATTTTATCGTTAGGAGAGTTATATTCCTAGAGGATATTCATTTATCGTTAGGAAAGTTATATTCCTAGAGGATATTATTTTATCGTTAGGAGAGTTATATTCCTATAGGATATTCATTTAACGTTAGGAGAGTTATATTCCTATAGAAAATTTTTTATTGTTGGGAGAGTTAAATTCCTATAAAATATTTTATTATCTTTAGGAGAGTTATATTCATATAAAATATTAATTTATCGTGATTCCTAATTTACGTTAAGATATACCTTTAAAAGAGAGTTATATTCCTGCAGAGAAATCAATATACCTTTGAGAGAGTTTTATTTACACTACATATTAATTTACTTCCTACGGACTAGGTTTACTTTTGAGCAAATTAATTTCTTTACATCAAACATTTCTTTAAAATGATTGAGAATACAGTTTTATATCAAATATAAGTTTATTAGAGAGTAAAGTCATTCTTACACAGTATCACAAGAAGATTTAATTCGGGAAAATGAGACAGAGTTTCTTGTCAAATTTTCTAAGTTGACAGATATTGTGATTAAAGTTGGCAAAAACAGCAAATTTCTATGACAAAATCTGGCCTTTTCCCAATACATATAATAATTAAACTTTACACAGTAATGATAATGATTTAAACAATTGAAATACCTACTTTATAAAATTTTAAGAATTGTTTATTAACTCAAATCTTAAGATCGCCTCCACCATTTTGGTCTCATGTAACATTGATCAAATTTACATTGTGAACTCTATTTTTGTTTATGGGGTGTGTGCGGTGAGAGTGTTTTACTATTTTTCTGTAGACTTTTCCATTAAGTAAATAACCTTTGAAAATTGTCTGTCCGTAGTGTTTTATTGTATTTTTAACAAATATTCATTTATGTATTCAGATTTTTACAAAACGTTTTATCATAAGATTTTTTTATAAGTAGGGACGCGATATTTATAAATACCTTTGTCAAAGTGGTTTAGGAATCGTGGGAATTTTGGGGGGATAACAGAATAAAATTCAAACTTCACAGTAGTGGAATCTTCTTCAATTGATGGAAGAAAAAAACCGAAATGAGTGGAAACTATAAATCAATGTTTTATTTTGATTTATATATAAATAAAATTTATATATATAAACCCAAATATCTTTAAAGACTTTATAAAAGACTCATATATTGCGGAAAACGCTTTTAAAACCAGTTATATTTAAACAGAGTCAAAGTCGAGCTGTTGCATGAAGGTTTGGTGTAAGTAGATTTAACGCATTCATGATGAAGCCAACGTTTAATTTAATTTCGAGTTCATTATATAATATTAGAAATAAAAATAAATAAATTCTTTAAAACTTTTCTTCTGTCTAAGAAAAGAACTGTTCAAATAGTTGGCAGATGGTCAAACTTTCGGTTGGAACCCAGGCTGAGATTTGATCCTGTTAACCTGCTAATACATTTGTTAAAAAATTGAATGAAAAAATTGTTTACACACATTTACAGTTTAACCCTTCAATACTATGTACCAGTAACAATCCTCTTAACCGAAACAATATATATCGCCCCCGCCCATTACTCTACTTGTACCTTTTTTTTTACCAAGTACAGGGTTACTGAATGAGACAGCAAAGACGACCTAAAGCTCTTTAAATGTGACGATTCCTAGGTTAAATGAAGTCTTCTACCTTGACTAAATCTTTTAATGATTAGGCAAAGAAAGAAACACGTTTCCTTATAATATAAGGAAACAGACACTATAAATTCTATACAATCTTCTCTAAAGTCTCATTCTTTGTGGGTAACCCTGTACATAGCAGAATAAAAACCTCCTCCTGTCTGGTAGGATATACTTTGCAACCCAATAGGATATACACTTCTCCCTACCCAGTAGGATATACACTCCTCTCATCCCAGTAGGATATACACTTCTCCCTACCCAGTAGGATGTAAACTCCTCTCTACCCACTACGATATACACTTCTCCCTACCCAGTAGGATATACACTCCTTTCTACACAGTAGGGTATACACTCCTATCTACACAGTAGGATATACACTCCTCTCTACACAGTAGGATATAGTCTTCTTCCTACCCAGTAGAATATACACTCCTCCCTACCCAGTAGGATATACACTCCTCTCATCCCAGTAGGATATAACGTCTCCCTACCCAGTAGAATATACACTCCTCTCTACCCAATAGGATATATACTCATCTCTACCCAGTATGATTACAACCCTCCCTACCCAGTAGGATATACACTCATATATCCAGCAGGATATACACTAAGGGACTGTAAACGTAAACGTCAAGGTTGACGAGATAACTCCTTACTTTTCAAACAGAAAATTGAATGCCTGTAATCGCGAGTGTACTGTACACTGAAACTCCTTTTTCCGCAAGAAAAATAGGGAAATATCCGCGAGCGATGATAAATNTGTTCGCAGATTTTCTAGAATTATTATTGAAAAGACGACATTTGAAGAATTTGAAGAAATCTGCGAATAAATTCAAAGAAAATTAGAAATTCAATATAATAATGAAAACGAAATTATCGATTTTAGCTTGATTTATTGACGAATTTCTTTTGAGAAATATTTTCCTAGACATCTAATTAGACTACTGTATAATTTTTACTTTATATTTCGTTGTCGTTATTTAATAATTAAAAAAAAACTAATTCTGAAAATGTATCCACCCCCAAAGTAGGAGTTTTGAACGTCGAATTTGCGCTCAAACTCAGGATTTACAAATCTTTGAAAAGTTTAATATGTTTCAAATGAATCCGAAAGAAGCTTTCCACAACACTGCATACTCAGTTCAACTACCTTACATAGCCGCGGTCACTCTCTTTGAAGAGGGTAGAGGGGGAACCAAAAATGGGAAGAAGAATACAAATGAACTGACAAATCTATTGAATAAGTTACCTTATATCCGGAGATCCATTGTGTGAACCATTAGTTGGTAGGTGAGGAAGTAACATACTCCCACTTCCATAGCTTCTACGGGAAACCTATACATTACAAGATTAGGATATTTTTTCAGTATACATTACAAGATTAGGATATTTTTTCAGAGATTAAACAGTTATAGGTATAGATGGTTATTCTATAAATTGTTTCTGTTACTTTAATTGGCGTGATATTTAAACGAAGAATGCACACATAGTAGATTAAATATAAAATGGACTACATGCATGTTTATAGACCAAATTGATATATGAAAATGAGAAGAAAATACGCTGAAGTTATTGATTTTCGATATTTGACAAAGCTGTTAAAAAAAATTTTGCTACAAACTGGAATTTTTTAAAATTAAGACATTTATTTTGACTAAGCGTGGAAAAAGTAAGTTTTTCGTGAATTTTAAAATACATAAGTGGCTTTAATATACTTCTGATTAAGAATTATCTTAAGAAAAATCACCGTCTAGTTTATAGAACTCTCGTCCTTAAACCTAATGCTTTGTAATATATAAGAATCGAAAAAGTAATTTGATTAATTTCTATTATTCCTTTTTCTGATATAAAATCTTTTAGAACACGCCAACTCCAGTCATCAATTTTAAAAGTTCTTTTCCTACTACAGAGTATAACAAGAAGAGGCCTTCGTGTTATACTCTGTTATACTCGTGTTATACAAGGTAGAACATGAAAACTTTTAACAGTTTTGATATTTAAACGACAATGATTCACTAGAACTATTAAAAATTTTTGTTAACTGATTTATACAAGTTCGTACAGATAGGTCAGTGATGAAGTCATTGTTGAGTTTTTTAATTTTTTTAAAAATTTTATTTTCTTGAAGCAAAAAGGTTCTGAACTATAAATACAAGTACGGCATCCTTTATACTAAAGATTTTACTCACCTCTTCTTCTTCTGGTAGCTTAAATGTAAAACTCTTAAAGAATGAATGAGTTAGCAATTGTTCACAAGACCAGCGCTTGCTTGGATCCTGTAGGATTTTCAATATTTAAATTCAATAAAAATAGACTTAATATCTTAGGATACGTAAATATCGCGTTTATCTTTTTATTTATCGTTTATCTTCCCAAATCGATAAAAAATCGATCTTGCAATTATTTTTCACTTTAAAATCTAAACTGCATTTTGCAGAATATGCTTCTAATACCAATTGCAAATAAAGTGTGTGTTGTGTTTATAAAATAAATTGTTTTATTTTCTTAGAAAAATTTGTTGAAACTTTTACAGCTGAAGTTGTCTAGAATTTATCATTAATAAGGAACACTGGGGGCATTCTTATAGTAAAATAAAACTACAAAAGGACACCACTCAGAACTAAACATGAGGTAAAGGTCAAATTGGATGCAATGGCAACTTAAAACTACATTGTTCCTCTCAATAACTCTCCGAAAAAATGAGTAATGATTGAAATTTAATACGTAAGAAAATGTCCAAAGCTTAATACCTTTGAATATTTTGCCACACCCTCAAATGTTCTGATCCCTAAATCTTTGCCACCTGATGGTGTAGACCTTTAATATTTCACATTTAAATTATTTGATCCAATAGAATTCAGAATATGAAATGTTTAATCTCTACGTTAATGGGTTGCAAAGATATAGGGATTAGAATATCAGGGTTTGTGACAAAGACATCTTTGACGTGACAGAAATGTGTTTGCTGTGGATAATAGTTTAGTGGGTTTTATTCCTCCTTATTTATTCTCCTTTAATTCAATATCAGAATTTAGTATTCAGCTGACCTTGGAACCGAACACAACAGTATGTGAATCCTGCAGTACACTAGAGCTAAAGCAACATGGCATGAGTGAATACTTTCTCTGCCATCATAAGAGTATACAATCAGAGCTGAAAACTTTAGAATGAGATATCACGACCACTTTATTAATCTGGAGATTAATAACAAGAGGAGAACAAGCGTAATTTAGTCTCGAGATAAAGAAAAAGAGTCGATTAAGCATTAATCCCGATATCCACCATTCAAAAGTCCCAGTTCAGTATAGATCAACAGGGATCTGGGCTAGGATGGCTCTGGAGACTGAGAATGGGAAGGAAACAATAACCTTCTCATCAGTCACCAGACCCCAGGGTTCCACCTTCACCTCCGTACCTAGACCTCAGGTTCCACGGGAAGAAAACCAAAGAAGCCTTCTTAAATTAGAAAGGACATGTCAAGGTTATAATGCAAGGGAAGTTAATTGCAGTTGCGCATACTCTCCCAGTTTCTCAGCAAGATGGAGAAAGTCATGACAGGTTTTTCTGTTCCTCCGCCTCATCATGTTCAACATTCACCTTCCTCTGATCTTCCTACCTCTTTCATGAACTCACAATTTGTTTTAGTCCGTGAGGATACCAGCCAACCTTCCCTTGCTTCTCTATACTGTGGTTCTTACTTAGTTGTGGAGCGGTGGAGCAAATTTTTCCGCTTGCAGATTGACCAGAATTGACTCCCTATCCGTAGACCACAACTCAGCTTAAACCTTTTTTCTCTGACTTCCCGGTAATTCCAGCTGCTCCTCTGCTTTGAGGACGTCCGCCTCTCTGCCATGGCAGGAACCTCCGGAACCTGCTCAACCGCGGACTCTACCTTATACAAGGAGAAGAAATCTGTAAAATTTCTTACTCAGCCTGATGTAATCCTTAGACAAAACCCTTACAGACAAGTTAGAGAAAGAAGATCCTGCTCTGCCTTGACTCCGCCGTACCTACTTTGGGGGAGTAGTTTGGTGGAAGACGATCCCAAGATTGGCAATAACTGAACGCGGCAATGGTATTCAAGTTGGAACACGATGATATATTTTCCACGTTTCATATTATATAGTTTTTTTAAGTTAGTTAATAAAATTAAGGCTTGAAACTTTGTCTATTGAGCGTAGCCAAACCTCATACCCAGTGGATGAAAACTGAACATTTTAAAGATTGCTCAATCAATCCGCACCACAAGTTGAACATACACCTAGTAAACGTATACACTTGCATTAAATGTGAAAAAGTATTTTCAATAAATTGCGACCCTATTCACTGTCCACAATCAAAATCCAATTATCCTTGTAATTATATTTCATTAAAAAATAACACTATTTTATCTTCGTATTCAAACTCATGCTTTTTGTAACTTTATAATTTATGTTAATAAAAATACTTACATCTTAAAAAATTATCAGAATATTAAAATAGCGAGAAAAAAAATTTGCTTAGAACCCACTGGGAATTTGATAATCGATAATGTTCATCGAACATTAAGAACTTAACAAACATTTGCAGAACTTTAAATCAAGATTGCATATAAGCATATTTAAAAAAACATGTTTATTAAAAATCATGTTTATGCATTTATAGTTTTATTAATTATTGATCCTTGTCCAAGCATTTGAGAGTAAAATCCACTCCGTCTTGTCCCAGATCCTTCGGTAGCCTAGTTAATATATGGTATTTATTATCTAAGTTTAACCTGGGAGATATACTCCTCTTTTAGTTTATTTCAGTTTTATGATCTACAGCATCTATATGTGTTTGTGGATTAAATGCTGAGGGTGAATTTCCAGAAGTAGTCTACATATATATATATATCAGAAGTTTTTGGATTTATCGCATTCATCGTTGGGGCTCGCTTCTAGGGACCAAACATGTAGGGGTTCATTTCCAAAAAGTGCACGAATATGAAATATGAACAGAGAGGTTTTCTTAATTCTGAGGATCGCGCATCCAAAGGATTATTTTCATTGCTGATATTTCTGGAATACGTGCATACATCAGTATGAACAATAATCAACATTTTTTGCATCAAAAATGATGCTTAACTGCAGTGATCTAACAAAATCTAATTTAACTCACTTACTGATTTAACTGTTCTGTTCTACGAGTTCTACCCTTGTCCAAAATTCCTTTAACTTTAAGAGTTTTGATTGACATTTCCCGTAAATTGGAGCGCATCGAGAGTATGCAACCTTATTATACAACCTTGAATCGAACACATCTAGGCCTGGTTAGTCTCAACGGGCACAGGGCGGAGTTGTATGATTAAAATAATTAAGTGTGTCTGTATTGATTAATATCTCTTTATATATAGATATATATTGATGTTTATTGATTTATACAAAAATATTAATGTATTTTTTCCCTGCAACAATTTTGTTGGATATGCATATCTTGTTGTTTCTCGACCAAAATGTGTACTTTAAAACAAAAATATAAATGTTGTATAAGTATATTTCCCGATGTCTACATTTGCTGGTCATCTCTGTTCTTTTGTTGAAAGAGCTTCATTCTCCACCATTAAGAAAGTTTGTTTCCATCATAAAAGTTGACATGATCCTGTACACGTGCCAATGCTCTAACAGATTCTAATAATCCGGTTTTTTATATTTAGAGCTTCTTAATTTTACATGTATGAATATGGATTGTTGGCAGTTATGTGCGATACGCATTCAGGCCCGTAGCCAGGAGGGTGCAGGGGGACAGGTGACCCCCCTTTCTTCTGAAAGGGGGGTGCAATGACGAATTTGCACCCCCCCCCCCTCCTAGTCCCATATTAAAGAAATGTTTCTCATAATTTTCTAAAATCTAGTTATCAATTATTTATCAGTATTAAATACACTCGATCTGTTGATTAAGCATAACGCAACATCTTAATTTACTCATAGTCACTCATTCATTAAATAGTTGTTTAAGCCTAATTAAAACAGTATGTTTTATTAATTATATGCATAGAGTCCCATGGAAATGAAATGATAATCTCCTGTGCGCTTACTTTTTGCCCCCCTCTTAACCCTTAAAAAGCTTTTTATAAATGAATAAGAAATGTAGATATATCATTATCAATTATCGTATTGCATAGTCAAAGTAATAAATGATATCTTGATTCTGTTAGTTAAGCAGTATGTAACCCTTAAAAGCTCAAATACACTTGTTAAAAGGTTAGTCTTTATAGTGTGCATTGACAATGAAATAAAAACAACCAAATACCACTGTAAAAACAATCCAAGCAAAAAAAAAATGTTCGCCTCCGGCGCGCCTTTTTGCACCTTCCCCTTGAAATATACGGGCCTGTACGCATTGGTCTTTATGATTGAAAAATCATTTATTGTTTAGTTAATAAAGATTAAAGGTTTACACCATCAGTTTAAAAAGATATAGAGATCAGACAGTTTGAGTTTGAGGCAAAGGCTCAATTTATTTATTCTTAGTTCAAAAGAAAAAATGTTAGCAGATCATTAATGCATAAAAAGTGTATTTTACAACAATCAATATACATCTATGGTGACCTAAAATCAACTATTTATGATGCAGAATATTCTGAGATACTGCTGGGGTTTTTAAACTAAAGGAATTGAGTCTTTGGAACAAAATCAAATATTTAAACCTCAATATCTTTAGAACTCGATGTTGTAAACCTTTCAAACTCAGATTATTTGATCTTACAAATTCATAGTTTGAAATATCTAAGGTCTGCAACATTTGGTTCCAAAGATATAGTAATTAGAAAATCAGAGTTTGTGACAAAGACTCAATTCCTTTGAGCCTATTAATGCACTTAAAAAGCCTCGAATTTGTTTAACACTCCTTGACTATTATCCAACGAATTGTTGATATTGAAAGTGTCGAAATATTAAAAAATTATGGTTGTTTTCAACGAAAAAATATTTCTAATAAAATAATTTTAATCAAAAGTTACAACATTAATATTAGAAAAAAGTAATATTACTGCTTAACACTTATGTTACCTGTTCTCAAGTAAGTAGTTCTACAATCCCAGCTGCTTAACAGTTACGTTACCTGTTCTCAAGTAGTTCCACAATCCCAGGATCAGGGATGCTCAGACCACAGAAAAACTCATTTGTCTAAAATCATTATTATTATCAAGAAAATTTAACCCCCATAAAAAAAATGGTACAAAAAAAATAAATCAAAAAAGCTTTGAAGCTAAGTATCAGACAAACAACTTTCAATCAAACCACTTGAATTTTCATCTTTAACCCGATTTTGCAACTCACTCACTAAAGCTTGCGATTATGGGTGCAATTTTTGCTGGGCACACACTGAGACTGTCAAATATCAATATTATCCGAAGGTTGTGATTAATTTCAGATTTAATTTAGGACTCCCTATAAAACCTTAAATATCTGCATGTGTCGAGGAATAAGATCTCCTAGGTTCTTCCTAATAAGATAAAGTTGATCAACGTCAGATTTTCCTGGCCAAAGAGCTTCTCCCTTCACCAGCTCAGCAAATACACATCCTAATAATAATAATAATAATAATAATAATAATAATGATAATAATAACAATAATAATATTAATAATATAATAATATACCTATGGCCCACACATCAACAGGAGTTCCATACTGTGTATCCCCGACCAATAATTCTGGGGCACGATACCATCTAGAAAATACATACTATTGAACTGGAATATTCAAATTCTTTCGATATTTATTCTTGTCAATCAAATACATGCTCATTAGACCACTATTGTAGTCTAATGTCCTTATATGTTTGTTATAACTACAATAATATGGCAATTTAATTTATTTACAATGTACAATAGGGCAGTTGCCTGCCTGCTCCCAAGCAGAACAGACCTACTATGTGATTCCAGAATTACAGCTGGAAAAGTACTGAGTTTAGATACGCATCTGTATCCTGCAGGGGAAGCAAAAATAGATTAAAACAAAACTTTCATCTTCTGCTTGGTGCACTGCAAGAGGAGTTTAACCCCTCGTGGGAATACAAGCCAAGCACAACGATACCAAAGGACTGGACTGCTATGGAAGATTCCTCTCAAGAGAGTTTTCAGGGATCACAACTCCACATTTTGCATAAGGGGTGAAGTTATGGGTTTCCTTAATCCCCCCAACTGGGAAACCGTATAAAATGAAGGAACACAGGGAGAAATCCCCTATACCCTTCTTCCTACAAACCTCCTTATCTCTCTCCTACCTGCTCCACAACTCTTTGTCAAAAAAACTATTGGGAAAGGCCTTAAAGTGTACAAACAAGAAACAAGAAGCAAGAAGAAAAAATAAATTGAACAGAAAAAAAGTGGAAGGGAAATCTCTTGACAGTAGAGCCCATCTCTAAAAAAAAAGATAAACAAGAAAGAAGAAGAAAACTTTGAACAGGAAAAATTAGAAGGGGATTTGAGCTTTACACTGTCTAATTTTTTTCACCGATAGTGAATGAAGACAAATACACAGAATGGCAGATGTCCTATCCCCCCCCTCAACCTCTACGTCTTACTTGAGATAAAAAACTGGAAAATGTGGAGCCCCCTACACACACCCCATCCCCGCCACCAAAAAAAAATCATTGAAAGTGTGTAGGAATGCAGGAGCTGAGGCAGTAACTTGACTCAAGCAAAATTTGAAGCAAAACTCGAACAGTTCTCTACTGAACTGGAGGTACTGATATGGACAGGTTCGTATGACAGTTAGTGTGCAGTTGTGGTGGTGATATATATATTCATTGGCCTAGCCTTTTTATCAAGTTGATACACTAAATTATCGGCTGGAAATAAATTCCCTCCCTTTGATGGTTATTTTTGAAGAGAGCTCGGCCTTGATTTCCATGGATTGAAGGTTGATTGTTTATCATTATTAATAGTTCAGCTGTATTTACGTTGGGCCACCCTGTACAAATATTTATATATTGTCTTGAAAAATATAAATTTTAATATCTTAAATGTATGCATATTTCAACTGAAAAAATGAAATACTATATGTAACTATATATATATTAAATATAAAGTGAATGAAGTGGGTATCCTTGAGAAATCTTATTACACCCAGAGGATTAGGTTTCTGCACTTTATTAAGAGGTTTTATCAACCTCCTGGGAGCTGACAAACATAATTCTCTACTTTATAGATTTAAAAGCAGCTATTCAATAGTCAGGTGGTCATAACTGCTAAACCAGATGTCAGCTTCAGATGTTTTTGAAACCACAGGTTTGTGTGGAGTATGGGAATTGAACCGATGAACACCAGTCTGAACACCAAACAAGTTAATGGCTGTGAACAAGTGTGCTTAACTTTTTGATTGGAGGTCGTCTTCTTAAGCTAACTGCCACTGATATTTTTGACCTAAATGTTCTCTTTTTCTGGATCTGTGTGCCATTTAGCATAAGAAGACGACCTCCAATCAAAAAGTGTTATAAAAGAAATTGTTCTTAGAATTTTGTTTAACATTAGAAATGCTTGGAAGCTTATTGCATTCTTATTGCGAAATCACCAATCTCAAAAAAGAGTACATTTAGGTAAATAATTGGAGTTCCAGTTAGCTAACGAAGACGTGTCATAAAAGAAATTGTTTTTAGAATGGCTTTTTACATAAGAATTTACTATTGCTGTAATAATTTAAAGCATATTGCATGCTTATTGCGAAATAACAGATTTCAGAAAAGGAGTATATACAGGTCAAAACTTGCAGTGCCGGTTAGCTAATGAAGACGACCTCAGATCAAAAACTGACATAACATATTTGGTTCATAGAACTGTTTTTTACATAGAAATGAATTATCGCCGCAATTATTGGAAGCCTTTTTCTTGTGTATTGCGAAATCAGGGATCTCCAAAAAACATAGAGGTCAAAACTTGCAATGCCAGTTAGCTAACGAAAACGACCTCCAATCAAAAAGTGTCATTAAAGAAATTGTTCTTAGAATTGTTTTTACATAAGAATTGACTATCGCCGTAGTTCTGTGATGAAATTTTTAAATTTACTCCCCCCTAGGTCAGTATATTAAATATTATGTATACCTGGCCTGTATATTAAATGGTCTATATATTAAATATTATGTATACCTGGTTGCAACATAGTCTGTGTATTTATCCCCTGGACTAATCATTCTAGCGAAACCAAAGTCACAAAGCTTTACTACCCCTTCCTGGAAAAAAGGAAATTTAAGCTTAATTAAATTGATAAGTATAATCTCTGTCTCTCAGAAATGCAGGATATATTATACACAGCCTTGGCTTAACAAAGCCTGCTTCGTTGAGGTCTCTGAATGTTGTTTTTTATTAAACCTTGACCTATCAAACCAAAAAAAGAATTTCTGAGGTTCAAGGAGATCCGAACTTTTAGGGATAATCTAAATCAATGAAATCTTCTTAAATTTTCGTATAGATTTTGTTTATATATTACTATGCCCAAGCCGAAAAGCTCAAATAAACTAGAATTAAACACTAGACAGTGAGTTTAAGTCAGTCTGAGCTTTTAGAATAATCTTTAGAGATCTTTTTGCATCAAACAGAAAACTGTTGAATAAGGTAAGTAAGCATGTTGTTATAAAGTAAAAAAAGGTAAGTTTGCATGTATAATATATAAGAAAAAGGTTAACGTACAAAATAATTAAGTTACTTTTAATTTAGATATAAGTTGTAAAGATCAATATAAGATCAATATATTATTCAACTAGTGTTATAATTTCCATTCTTTAATGCTCTGAGTTGGAGCGTTTAAGGAATATGATAATCTTATGAGGTAAAAATGTAATAATGGAAATTCTTCATTACATTTTTATCCTCATAAGGTTATTATTACATCATATTTGTGAGGTACCATTATAGTAAAATTATAGTAAAAAATAATTGTGGTGAAATATACGACTTTCAAGTTGGAACAGTTAACCTTATGAAATATTGCAAATAAGCGTTATGCTCTCTTGTTCTGACTATCACTGTTTTTTATTTGCTAATGTTACAATGCTAAAATGTTAAAAACCATTTTATATGTAAAAATTGGTTCTTAATTTGAAAGCAATGCATGTGGTGTGATTGTATCCTTAATTTAGTTTGTTTGTTTACCAATTTCTAATGAATTTGTTTTTTCAAGTGGATATTACATTTAGATACAGAATGTCGAATGTGCCCTAAGTTTTTTAGATGGGGACGGGGAGAAGGCATTGGAGTGGGTTGCCTTAATCTACTGAACAAATCCGTGAAATCATTTACAGAAGAAATCATTTCCAGGATATGAGATCCCAAATCTTCCAAAAAGAGGAGATAAAAGCAGGTTATCTAGTAAGAATCAGTTCGACATAAACTGATGAAGATCTTTGTCTTTTATTCATGAAGCAAGATTTACTGGTTTGTTTTCATCGCTATGGAGTGCTAAGACCCCACTAAAAGTTTGTAACACTAGTATTTCAATGATAAGTTTTTATAAACTAACATTTTTGGTTTTGATTGTGGTTTCATTTCATCATCTCCAGTTATGCGAGATATGGTGACTACTGACTCAGGACTAAGGTACTTTAAAACTAGTTTTAGCTGTAGGGTGGGGGGCAAATTGACCTCTTTATTCTGTCTAATTTGTTTAAATATTACAACTGAATTTGGAATTTTGGAAACCAGTTTTATTGTTCAGTATCCAATTATAAAGTGAAAAAACAATTGATTGAAATTGTGAAGATATGACAACCTTTACATTTTTGAAAAGCTCTGACCGTACTATTACAAGAGATTTGCAAAATCATTTAAACTTAGTTTGCAATGAAGAAAAACTAAAAAAAAATGAATAAAGTAGGCAGTCGGGCAGTATGCTTTGAGACTCGACAGTTTGGACGAAAATGTCCAATGTAAGGCTAAAAGCATTCTCCATTTTTTTATGTAAAGGTCAGAAATGTTGAATAAACATAGGGGTTCCATTCTTCTGTCAGGACTAGGGTTGAGATTTAAATGGATATTACTGAGTTAAGGTATATCAATACTTCAAAAAACGAAAAAGGTAAGTAAGCATGAAAAGGTAAGTGAGCATGTTTTACTTAAGTAAAAAAAGGTAAGTTTGCATGTATTAATATAAAAGAAAAAGGTAAGTGAGCAATGTTGTTATAAAGTATAAAAAGGTAAGTTTGCATGTATTAATATAAAAGAAAAAGGTGAGTGTGCCCTGTGCATGTTTTCAGTACAGAATAATTAAGTTAATATCAATATTGATCTATGTTGAAAAGATCAATATAAGGAGCGTTTAGGAATGTATATTCTTCAACTAGTGCAATAATTTCTATTCTTTAATGCTCGGAGCGTGTAAGAAAATACCTTTTCTGACCGTGTAATGATTTCCTTTCTTACACGGTCTGAGCGTTAAAGAATGAAAATTCTACACTTGCAGTGTAAGAATAAGCATTCTTGAACGCAAGGAAGCGAACAATATTAAAATTACTCCTCCTGAACCGTGTAATAATGGGAATTCTTACACGATACGTTTTCTACTATGGAACCGAACAGATATGATATATAATATACATTCTTTCACGCTCTGATCGTGTAATAATTCGTGTAATAACATGAACGTCAAAAATATAATATACATTCTTTCACGCTCTGATCGTGTAATAATTCGTGTAATAACATGAACGTCAAAAAATGGGAATTCTTACTCGATTAGTTTACTACTTTGGAACCGAACAGATATGTTATGATAGATATTATGTTGAGATTTAAGTTAAACCAGAAAATAATGTATAACTTTTTTACTTTTCCTTTTTTCTTTTCATTTTTTCATTGCAAAATAGTAGGTATACCCTCTATGTACTGTGGTTTACAGTAAAATAGTAGGTATACCCTCTATGCACTGTGGTTTACAGTAAAATAGTAGGTATACCCTCTATGCACTGTGGTTTACAGTAAAATAGTAGGAATACCCTCTATGCACTGTGGTTTACAGAAAAATAGTAGGTATACCCTCTAAGCACTGTGGTTTACAGTAAAACGCCTTTAGTCATTACTGTACATACCTTTAGTAAATCTGCTCTGAAAAACCTGCACTTACAAAATTTGTTGAAATTTGTTAGAATTTGCTTAAAGGTTAGAATTTATAATTCAGAATATAAAAGTTGAATATTGTAAATGAGAAATTGTTGTTAGACTGCTAAACTTGAAACCTTGAAAGGTAAAGTGAGTAAAGTTTTGTTCAAGTTTGAATGGAAAACTATTTTTAAATCATTTTCAATCCTCAGCTGTCTTCCTATCTTTACCGCAGCATTCAACCCACCTCTCACTCTTCTACTTTCTCACAATAAATACATTTGTATTTAAGTAGTTTTCGCTCAATGAAAGTGATATCAATCTAAATACCATGATTTTATTCTAAATTTGATAATTGTCTAACCAGTTACGATGGTTAGTGTCTCCAAAACCATTAAGTGTATTTAAGTCGTACAACTTACTAGTTACTTTATCATATTTCTATTTTTCCACTGATATTAACTTAGAAATATAATGTATTGTTTATATATATTACAGATCTTTATTGAATCTTTGCCAACGACTTAAATTTCCTTATCTCTATATCTTTACCACCTGATTGTGTAAACCTTGCATAATTCAAACTTAGATTATTTGGTCCAACAGAATTCACAGTTTTAAAATTCTAATGTTATACGACATTTGTTTGCAAAGATATAGGGATTAGAAAATCAGAGTTTGTGTCAAAAACTCAATTCCTTAATCATAGTTTGGTTGGATTAAAACATTTTATTTAGCCTTATTCTATTTTTCTATCAATTCTAAGGACTAACAACTAACACAAATTAAATAACCTGATTATTAAAAATTGATAATTTGATTACTAAAACTTTTAAAACTTAAATTGTTTTATGTAACAAAAATCATATTTTGAAATATCACAGGTTTTCGACATCAGACTGGAAAGTTATAGGAATTAGGAAATTATGATTTGTTGCGAGTGATCAGCTCCTTTTAAGAGAAAATTAGTTTTCATCTTATCTTATGATACAAAAAATATAAATTAGCACTTGATTTGATTTGTGAATATTAAAATGCTAAAACTGATTTCCCAAGTCAGAAACCATTAACTAACCTTGGTTATCAAAATATTCTCTGGTTTCACATCTCTGTGTAAACAGTTGTGCAAATGGCAAAAATTTACAGCCTAACAATCAACATTCAAACATTGGACAAGATTCAAACATAACAATTACTTATTATAACTTATAGTAGCGAAAATAAATTATGTCATTATGTTTTCTGTTCCTGAAGTGTTTGCCAGATGATAGTTCTGGTGAGCTGCATGGGAACCCCCTTCGGATACTTCTCTAGCTGGTTCAGAACGGTCAACTCACAAAACTCAAAAACAAGATGGAGTTTCCGCTTTCGTCTGCACGCAACACAACTTTCATATTGTTTGCTGTACAATGTACGCTGAAAACTATGATTTATTTTTCTTTCTCAGCAATATGGGCAGTTGAAGTAAATACATAACTAATCTATATAATAAAGCTCATATATATATATATATATGTGTTCGCTAAAGCTTACCAAAAGGCTGGAACAAGGTGCCTGAATTTGTTTGTGGAAACCCTGGGGGTGACATAAGCTAAAAAAAATTCGATTTGACTCAACTTTTAATTGGAGAACTCGGTAGAACCGACAGAAAGTACTATTCAGGTAACGTTTAATGTCGAAGCAAAGCTGGATTATCAAGGAAGTTATGTATAGGAGGACAAAAAAGTAATAATATGTATTTAAATAGTTGGCACATATATGGGGTCTTGGGCGTAGTCAGGTCCAGGTCCAGGAGAAAGAGGGATTTTTTTCTTTCGCCAATTGCGGCAAAAAAAAACCTGGAAACCATAGAGTTTGATGATCCCCCAAAGAATACACCTCTGTACGAGGTATCTAATATTTATAAAAAGATTCATTAAACGTAAAAGTGAAATTTCAAACAAAAAATCAGAAAAGGTGTAAAGAATGATTTTTAGAAAGTAATTCCTGAAAACTTCTATAAGATTTACTAGGTTCGGATGTTTTAAATTCTTCAACATTCTGATTTCTCGCAATGCAATCTTCTTAATCAATGGATCGTCTTCATACTCAACAAATTTCTAATAATAAACATTAAGTTTATACAATTAGGGTTGTTAATCGTTTTTGAAAACGATCGTTTAACGATCGTTTTTTTCGTTTTCCTATAGATTTTTGTTTCGTTTTCCAATCATTTTAAAACAATCGTTTTAAAAACTTTTAAAAAAACGATAGTTTTTAAAACGATCGGAAAACGAAACAAAAAACGATGGGAAAACGAAAAAAACGATCGTTTTACAAAAAAATGAAAACGTTAACATCCCTATATAATACAATAGGATATAACAAATACTCATGGAACATATTTATTTACTCCAACATCATTCATGAAAAATCCACGCATATAGACTAACTTGTTTTTATTACTCACAGGTATTGGGTGTTTGACTCACATGAATAGGTTTACAACAAATGGTTAAAATATGACTCCAGCGGGCAAAGATGCATATTACATAGACTGTATTGCAAAGCATTGTTGGTAATAATATATATTTATTGTAAAAACTTAAGTTTTGGTTTTAAGCGATAAAAGTTTTTTGATGGAAACAAACTAATCCATCATAACAGAATATAGCTAAGAATTAAAAAGGCTTGAGATATGAAACTTTAAGAATATTTATTTAAAAAGGCAGTTTAACCATATGAATAATTTTTGTGTTTTTATTTTCAATTAATCAAATAAATGTACTATAAATAAAACTGTGCAATTGTACAAACGATCACGTATTTTTATTCTTTGTGGTAAAAAAACATACTTTGAAGCGACGTTAATGACTATTGGCAATAAAAAATTGCGGATTAGATATATTTTTAAAAATACTTGTAGTGAACATTGTAGATGTACATGTAAGTATAGCTTGTATAGACAAGATAAATGTGTAATGGTAACATTGCAAACCTTATTTCTGTTTTCCCCTTCCATCATACATTATACCTTTATGGCGACAAGATGTCCTGTATCTCGAGCTCGACATTTGTAAACTACTCCGTAGGATCCTTCTCCTATCTTACTCAGCTTCTCATACCGTTCCATAAGCCTGGACGGAGCTCGAGACATCTAAAATTACATTTTATGGATAATATGGATATAAACAGGAGAGTTTATCCAAAAGAATTTATAGTACCCTATAAAAACAAAAAAAAATATGATTTAAATTCCAATCTCCAATTTGATTTTAGAACTGTAGTTGCTTTACTTACATAAGCCTGTTTTAATAAAAAAAAAATTTATAAAAAAAACTTTCATTTGACTTTACATATTTGACTGTAACTTTGCCTCAGCAATTATTATTTTATTTTATTTAAATTATTGTTTTGAACACGAATTTGTGTAAGCTTTAGATTTTGATAAATACAAAACAAAATAATATGTCCGCGCGTTTCATTATTGTTGTAAAAATTGCAGTAGTTACAAAAAAAGTTAATATCTTCTACTTAAACATAAAACTGTGCTTGATTTTTTTTATTGGCGTCATCTACGTGTTTTGCTAAAGCCAAACTTTTCATACATTGTATTGTACAAAAGTGTATAGGGGGTTTTCAGTCTTGGGTTTAGGCACTCATCTGTAAACATCAGAGCACTTGATTCTTTGTGCAATTTGAATTTGATGATTTAAAAAGATAACCAAATATGTAATTATATATGGATACCTTTTCATTCCGGTGGAACTTGATATATTGAGAGGGGAGCAGCCTGATCAATACAAATACTCAGGAAATAAAGGAAAGAGACTTGTAAAAAAATCTATCTGAAATATTTAACAAGCATTTAACGGAATTCAACTTGCAAGTTTTCAGGTCGTATATATAAAGTCATACTAAGAAAGATCGTCTCGCTAAGTTGAACAGCTCGTGAATGATTCAAAAATCAAAACGAATAGTAATTACAAGAAAATTGCAAACAATGGACATCTATTTTCAGATTCAACTCTGACTAGTTAAGCGTAGTTACCAGCAGCTTAAATAAGGTTTAAACAGATTCATTTTTAGGCTCATTTTAAATAGCCTTTCCCATGAATGTAAAAAAAAACAATCAAACGTGGTCAAAATCTGGAATATTTTAGTAAATTAGGACAATTTAAAGAATAATTTCTTCCCTAAGCACTCCAGTAATTTCCCTTGTAATAAAACTTCACCATTTTCTCATTAATAAAAATCATTCGTCACAAGAGGTCGGTTTATAGGATATAGTGTTATAAATTAATCTTCAAGGACCTAACTAATTAGGCCGGGTCCGTACACAGTATCAGTGTACAGATTTGTAAATTTTTTTAGTGAAATAGAAGAATAGATGATTCAGGTAGTCCTAGGATTAAGAAAGATTAAATAAAAGGAAAATATTGATGTGGTTGTATACTTTATACTGAGTGTTGCAGCTGTATCCAATGTTAGTAAGGTAACCAAGGTAACCATAGAGATATAACCCCAGAACCTTTCCTTCTTAACAAACATACATACACCCGGACACACATACATACCAACCAGGGGAATTATACAGCACATACAACTTTAAATATATTATTTTATACCATTTTGTCAATATTATAAATCTACATTTATCATCAGTTATAATTTCATTTTATTTTCCACTCAGTTTACAGATTGATACTCGCATGTATCCATAATTATCTCTTTCATTCCTTCCATAAATAATAAAAAAAAATCGATTTCGATTTTTGAAAAATACAAATTTTTTATTTTTTTTGCCTATGTTACCCCCAGGGTACCTCAAAAATTTTCAGCCCATTCGGTCCTGCCGTTTGGCTGGCTATAGGATTCATGTATACGAATGTCTTGTTTTATTATGTGGATGGAAATTTAAACCCCCGAGGGATTCACTGAAAGGAACACTTAATGTAAAATTTGAGAAAAAAAATCCTGTTATATAGGGAAAATTAAGCAGAAATGATATCTCTATCCATTCATTTGATAACTTAAACTTTCCGTTTCCAAATCACTTGATACATACTGTTGATCAGTTTTTATTTCTGGATTGGTTATTTTTGGAACTTTCTTTTTATCACTTATTATTGTTTGCAACAGAAGCTTATGATATCTATTTTTATTTTTGTTTTTACTAAGCCTTTCTGTGATAACATGGTTATTGGTTATTTAACCATGAACTTCTCTATATTTCAAGAGGTTTCTGTTCATAAATTCTATGATTACCCATCATGAGATTCCCAAACTAGTCCCAAAGGTATACAAGATATTTAATCATGATTCTTAATCTTAAATTAATTTCATTTTTTAACTTCAAAATCTTCATTTCTTGAGTGTAAAGGTTTGTATGAATCGTATGACTATCATGATACTAACGAGTGTTAACTTTTTGTTTGGTCTTAAACAGAACACCAAATCAGTAAGCAAAGAATCTGATAATCATTTTGAGCCCATTTTCTCTAATGTGACATATCAAGTAAACATTTTCAAGATGAAAACATCGTGTTTAAACTTATTTCTGATACCATTATTTATATTCATTTATTAAGAAGTGGTAAAATAGCTAAATCTAACAAAGACATCCAATAGGATTTTCCTCGTTATAAATTAAGGTTCGTGTAAAATCCAAACAAGATTTACTGCAGTGGTACCCAGAAATAAGATGAAGACTATTAGACTCTAGTTTTTAAAGCATCTGGTAAACCCATTTGCTTTATATCAACATCAACTGTAAATGTTGTCTTCCTGTTTCACAATTTTATTGATCTTACTACACCTACACCCTTGCAGACTTAATCCGTAACACTTCTGAACTTATCATTCAACGTTTTCTAAGGTTGGGTTAAAGGCAATACCAAGCAGAAAATGGAGCTTCTTAGGCTCAGTTGATACAAATTTAATTTTACCCTGGCTAATAAAATTTTAAGATCTCACCAAGATGTAAAGGATGTCACACAATACATGACAGAAGCAATAAAAAGTTTGAATTTATTAGTGACATTCAGTCGAAAACCTATTTTCACATGTTTGATTCTTGAATAAATAACCACAAAAATCTCCTAGTCCTGGCCTTTCCAAAATGTGGTCTGCCTTTTTTGAGCTGTCAATATTACCAGAGATATTGAGAATTTCGATCAGATTTCAAATTCTAAAATAAGGTTTACGAATAAATGTCGAAAATCATTTAAAGGATCAAACAACTTTCAATTCGCCTTGCTTCTGTTATGTTTCGTTGGACACCTTGTATGTTCTAGTAAAGAATTAGTTTCCCTCTAGTGAACTTCATAGTCCACATGCATCAACTATTATTCTCTCACATATCCATAAATAAATCACATTAAATTCTATATCCGTATTCATTTAATTTATTCTACCATCAGTCCCCTTCTTATCTTCCTAATTCTCTTTTCAAACCATAAATATAGAGCATCGATATTCTCTACTAATCCTCTATTTGATATTTGAATTCACAATTATATCATAAATTTTCTTTTAACAGTATAAATGAAAAATTATGTAAACAGAATTTTTTATTCCGAATCAAGAAAACATTTCTTTCATTTCCCTTTTGCCCTTTCTTACATAAATACAATTAGAGTTTAGTACAGTAAATATAAAAAAAAACATTTATTCGGTTAATTTCTAGATATTCTAGATTGTTTAATATTCACTACATGTAAAGAAAATACCATTGCTAGAAGGATATAACTTTATCATTATTGTTTAAGCAAGGTTTTGATAGGTTTTGAGTCGCTCTAACCAAACTTTCCAGAGTTGAGAGACAAGTTCAGGATTAATTCTGTGGAGAACTGCAGGGTATCCCGAGTTATAAATTACTATCACGACTCCTTCTTGTATTCGTCCAATCCTAAGGTATTCAGGGTCTGCGTTAAGGGCTCCTAAAAAAGGATTAGTAATTTTTAAGTATATGATGAGCAGACACATGTTCCCGCTCCAGATAAAGCCAAAGCAGAAACGTTCTAAAATTAACGGAATGAGTTTCTAGCCGGTGAGTCATCAGCTGGAATCCACTTTTAAAATCCCTTTGCGTCCGCAAAAATGTGTCTAAATTTTACAAACAAATTTTAAAATAGACAAGTGAAATATATGTAATCTGAGCTGAAAACTTTAGAATGGTGGATATCGAGATTAATGCGTGATCCTCTCTTTTTCTTAATATCGAGACTAACCTAATCTTGTACTTGTATCCTGAAAAGTGTATAAAATTCAACCAATAAGAGTCGCGTATATGAAGCCGATAAATTTGAAATTTTGCGCACCATTTAAGATTATATACAGAAACGGTAGGAACTCTCTAATTTAAAAAACCCGGTTTTTGATTTTTCTCTACTGTATCCAAGAAAGAACGTTTTAAGAAGAAAATAAAAAGTGTGTCCATTGTTCAGATTAAGTAATCAGGATTAAGGATATCTCATTCTAAAGTTCTCAGCTCTTGGATTTAAAAAATAAGGAAGATTAGCTTTCTATCTTGAATTCAACACATCAAAATTTATATGAAAAACATTAGTTTATCATACCTAGGTAAGCTACAACTTGCAATGGACTGTCGTACAAGGATTCAATACTTGGTTTTGCTTTCTCACTCGTCTTCCAATCTATCAGACAAACAGTATTGCCAATGCGTGCAACACAATCAATTATTCCTGAAAATATTGACCATTTCGTTTAAAGTTTCGAGCGGAACTTTCTAGTTTGTTTTTATATGAAATGTGAAAAAATGTTACCACAGTATTTCAGATCCGGATGAAATGTAGCCGACTCTAGAACCTTGACATCGCTAATAGTTTTCAGGAGTGGAGAAATGGAGGAAATGTGTCTCAGTGTAACATCATCTTGGATGAAACTAGTGTCTGTAGACCTTCTATAAAGAAAATATTTTTCTATCCAGGAGTGAATTGCTTTGCCCCTGGAGAACGTTGCCTGTTTATGTTGGTTGAATCCGTCCTGGCCTAGTTTAAGGACCATTTTTTGCTCCCAGATTTCCAAAACTCGACGATTTTCTTCGCTCATAGTTTCCCGAAGAATTCTGCTCACGCTAGGATAGGCCCTATCCTCCTGTCTCTGGAAGGGTATTTGTAGGATATGTTCGGATGGGTTCTCCGGAGTATCCTTCATGGTGCGCTTCTTAACATCATTTGAAGTCAGGTTCAACTCTGCTGAAGATGAGGTTAATGTTAGTTGTTCAGGTAGGGATGTGACTTTGACTGTTGACAGCCAGAAATCTCTACTCTCATCTGATTGTGACAAACATATAGGGGGTAATTTAGATTTACGCTTCAGTGATTTTGAGCGAAGGAGAGGCCCAAATTGCAGCTGTGATATTTGATTGTGTGATTTCTGAGGTATCCTTTTGGTTTTGACTTCAGAGAATTTAGAAGATGTCTGTCGGTTTAGTTCAAATACTGGAAACTTATTCTTTCTCAGACTGCAACGAAACATCTCGTGATGTCTAACTGTCAGAGATGAGAGTAAAATATGAAGAGAACAGTTCTTCTCCGGCTACAATATCACGTAGTGCCACTGAAAAATATTACCTCTCAATTATATTCCAATTCATAATTGCTCAACTAAGTGGTAAATTAACTTAAAAAACTAATACTAAAAGGTATATAGTAACCAGGACTAAATTATAGAAGAAAAAAGTAGCCTAGAGAGTGAAATAAATACTATACATATACATACCAGAATCTGGTTGGTTAAATTAACCTATACAGAATTTTAGTATGTAGTTTAACTAGTGTCATTAGTTACATTTGAATACCTAAAGCAATTATTCGAAGCTCTCTTTCTCCGTCCAGGGATATACTGTCAAAGTTAATATTTGGGATGAATTTGCGAAGCTGAAGAGGAAAGGTCGAGGGCAGGTTTAACTCCAAATATGCAACGTTTGCCGGAAACTGCTTGCTTTCGTTATTCACAAACTAAAATCCAAAAATTAATTAAAAAGCACGAAAATTAATTTAAAAAGTAATTTTTTAAAATTTATTAGTCGACAGTTTCTGACACGTATTAATGATAAAATAATTTCCTGTCCAACGTTGAGAGGATTCACAGGACGTGGAGTAAGCCAGCTTGTGTCACACACTCTAATTAAACCAATCTGAAAGATCAATTTTGAAAAAAAATTTCAAAAGTAGCCCCAGTTAAAATTACATAAATTTAGTTCTCATAATTTCATTTCTAATAAATACTTGTTTATTTCTCATCAGTTACACTTATCATAAATCTCTGTATTCTCAAGTTTGTATCCCTGATAAAACTCTCTTGATGCTCATAAATTACACAACTCATAAGTTTCAATTCTCAGTCAAAGTTCTCATAAGGTCCACTCTTATAGACAAATAAGATACATTTCTTATACTTTTTTTGCGCCATTTTCTCGATGTTTACATTTTTCATAATCTTTTTAACCATCGAAACCAGCAAATATTGTGGAGAGTTACTTGTGTGAATGGTGGGAAATCGACATCCTAGTAGAAATACGACCTTTATATCCACTTCTTGAACACAGCCAGTATTTGGTTGAAGTACTGGAGGCGTTTCTGTAATATATAAAACCATTTACATCCACAAGTTTAGATTTTCCCTTGGGAAATTTAATTTGTTTTGTCTATAAGAAATAAAACTTATGATAAGTGAATCCAATGAAAGTTATGACTTTTAATAATGAAACTTATCGTATATAACTAAGCGTAACCTATGACAAATGTGACTATGAGAAGTGAAACTTATGAGAATCGAATTATGTGAAGTGAAACTATGACTAAAGTAACTAAGCACATTTTTGAACACCCACTTCGTTCCCAAAACTGATGTTTATGTAAAAATGTTTAATCTTCATATGTCATCTGAAATTATCTTTAAAACTAAATATTTTCCCGCAAAAAATAATAAGAAAAATTAGCTAGGGAAGTTTTATAGCGATCTGAATTAAAAGATTTGTATTAGTTTTTATTGTAAGGAAATTCAATACTGAAAATATAAATAACAGCGAAAACTTTAATTTTGTTATTGAAAAATTTCAAAACCAAAAATTTGCCCTCTATTCATATTTTTTTGAGTAAAAACATGTTTTGAGCTAGCATATAGATTAGAAACAAACTGCTATTTTTTTAAATTTTAATTTTGCGCTTTGTAATTCAAACATTCAACACAGTTTACCAGAAAACTTTAATAAATCCCGTGAAAGAAATTTAATTTAAAAAATACCTGATCTCTGCCTGCACACGATCTAAACAAAAGAAATTAGAATAAGTTTTAAATGTCAAAAAAATTGGTAACATTTTCCAGAATATCACTCCATCCGCAAAATCTATTGGAAAATGTAAACGACACCCATTTAAAATTTATTTAATAAAATAACTTAAAAATGGGCCTTATCCGAATCGTCAATTTGTCTACTTGACCTGTAAATAGATCTTGAAATAGATTTATCCTTCCCATCCACTAAAACTCCATCAGCACACCGGAATAGGAACTGGTTCCGAATAGATTGAATAAGAATGGGTTGGTAAGGTTGGTATACAACTCCGGGGTAAAGACAAACTATGCTTCCTGAAAATTTAACAACAAATAACTACTGAATATTTAAGGTTTTGATGAATTATGATTATTTAATCAATTCATAATCATAAGCAATAGTCAATTTGGAATGAATCTAAAATCTAAAAGTGATGAATGTGCGTTTTTATAAGAATATCTTTAAAATGATCTTTTGAGTAAAAAGAACATTGAATTAAACAAACATACGAGGTGTGATGAATAAGTCTTGATAAAACTTTTTTTAGGGCTACTTCTAGAAGTCTCAGCTCTACATTTTTCTACTTATTTTCACTATATATGTTAATGGGGTTAAGAGAGAAAACATAAATATTTTATGGATTCATGTCTGGGCGGGAAAAGACCACTAAGACTCCCCAATATGGTCGAAAAATATGAAAATAGTTCAACCCTTATTAGCAGGGCTTCTTGAAGTATATTTCTGAGATAGTTTGAAATGTGCTTTTACATTGTAAACAAATGCAAAGCAAGATATGACAATGACAAAGTTCTGCGCTAAATTAGTCCCGAAGTCTCTGACTTAACATAGAACCAAGGGGATGACAATGATTATAGTCTCAAATGTAAATCAAAACCAGAAAAATTCTCAAAAGCCCTTCATACATTCAATTAAATCTCAATTTTCTTTAGATCGCTCTGAAAGGGTCTAAAACACACTATGACAGATCAAGTTTAAGACCATTCTGAAAAGTTTCTTGCTGTGACAATGAAGCTGGTTTTCTATCGGGAGAACGCTCCTTATATATCCGGCATAGGTGTGGTGAACTTTCCAAAAAAAACTTATCGATCACAAGCTGTATATATGAACAGAATTCTCTCAAGAATCAAAATGAGAACTCTTCCAGGTTAAAAAGGGGAATTGTTATCCATTTTTCAGTCCTCGCCAGTAAACTGGATTTGAATGTACTATAATTGAACAAGCATTGTTTGTGAAACTGTAAGGGGAGTACACGTTCAGGATAACCTTTCAGTGGCACAATGTTCCCTTTATTCCTTAAACTTTTTTTCAAAATAACCAACCAAGTCTCTTATTTCAAATATACATTATACAATTGTAAGTAGTAAATATTGTATGTAAAATAAAGTAGGTTAAAAAGAAGTAATATTTTTTTTAAAAAGAGAAACGGATATTTGAATATAATGCCTTTTTAAATCACGGCCTTTAAAAAAGGAGTACTTTCCTAAAGTAATCAACGAATTACACAGTAATTGCACATTAAATCTAAGGCTTTAGGCACAGAAAATAATAAAATAATTATTTAAAACTCTAACATTTATCCCTTATGTTTTAATCTTCAAAATGTGTTTTTGCAATTACTTTCATACAGCTGAATAATTGATGATACAATGCATTAACATTTCAAAAAGAAAAAAGAAAAAACGGGGTTTTCTGCAACTGTGATAATGATAAAAATACATAAAATAAACAAGGTATATTTTAGTAGATAATCATCTGTAATCAGTGGACAAATTTTCATCGTCTTTCTTTCATTTTTTTTCGAACTAAATTTCATAATTTGTAGCTAGTTTTTTTTTTAAATATTGCCTAAACATTAAATTAGAAAAATTTCAGTTATAACAATTAATCATAATAAAAAATTTGAATTATTTAAGAATTAGGACAAAATTAATTCATGTAGTTTTTGATTAATAATGTAATTAATAATTTCCAAATAAGAAATTAATGAGTCACCTCTAGAAGCTGCTCCTTTTAGAATTAACACACCTTTTCCTGCTCCAGGGATTAAACTTTTGCTACGAACAATCGAAAATCCAAGAGATTGGAGTAAAACCTTTTGGTTTCTCACATAAAGATCCTCGTAAAGGGATAAATCATCTCTGAGAGACGTATACTGATGGAAAGATTGTAAACAGCTCTGCAGAGACCTGAGCAGATCTACCTCCGGAACCAGTTCATTTTTTTTTATAACTTTACTGGTCTTTTCATTGATATTTAGAGCAATCCAGGGAACAAACCGATACTTATAGATATTCCAAGATTCTCTAACCCAGGGTATGAAGCCATTCATAGTTCATTTTAAACTCTAAAACATTATACATCGTTTACATCGTCAAATTCGTCATCACTGCTCCCCATTGCTGCGTAGAACGACATCGCAACCTGTTCTGCATAGAGCTTGCGATCAGCCGGTGACAGGTTAGAAGACTTCTCCTTCATACTCGCCAATTGAGCAAACAGGCTTTCAAATGAATCCATATTTGCTTCTAAGTTAGGCTTCGGTTTCTCATCCTCAGCACCTGCAAAAGAAACATATTTAAAACAGTCTTTAAACCAATATTTCATGAAAATATCGAGCTCAGTGTTTACAAGATACATAATTTCTACGATCCTGGTGCTATTGTGATATGTTGATGTATCAACGATTAGCTCACAATTTTTAAGTTAATAAATACTCATATCAATAGTTTTTATATATATATACTATACAGTACAATTCTATACAATTTCTACAGAGTAAGAATGATTGTGGATTTAATCTGAATGAAGAGAAAATTATTACTCTGCACTATGCTGACGATTTTTGCCTGATAACAACAGATCTGAGAAAACATCAAAAAATTCAAAATGAAATAAAATCCAAGATTGAAAGTATGGGAATGAGATTAAAACCAGCAAAATGTAGATCATTTTCCATCAGATCAGGTGTACCTAGCAGAATAAACTTTACTATTGGTGAAACTGAAATTCCAAATATATTTCAAGAAGAGCAAAAATTCCTTGGCAAACTTCTATTTCCTACTGGTANCATGCTAAAAGTCTTGTATTGCACCTTTTTGGCAAACCCTGTCAATTTTAAAATGCGATATCCAGAGAAAAGAGTATTAGTTTGTAAACTTTTATATTGTTTAATGTAATTTTGCTTTAGACAAATATAAATGATAAATATATATACTATACAGTACAATAAAACGAATAATCTTCTCCGTTTAATTGCCATTAACAAAAATAATTGAACAAATCTTGCCGTAACAAACTCTTCTTCTCTATCTACATTTAAATAAAAGTAAATTTGGTATTTGGCTCTAGATGGCATAAAAACATTGTGACGTCATTTCTCTTAGGGAAGTAGAAAAAAGTTTCCTTCCCAAGGTCTCAAGTTTCATAAAAAATAAAGGTATATTTGACAAGGGAATAAAATACTGTTTTATACCAGATTCTAAGCAGATTAAGATATGTTTTGAATCTAACAAGGAGCTTAAAATTTCAAATTCTTATAATTCAAATTTTAAATAACTTGAAACCTGTACCAGATTTAGAGTTCTCGATCAACTCCATGTTACTCCAAGTGTGAGATTTAAGAGCTTCCAGGATTCTATCTTTTCCAACCTTATCTTCTATCTCTCCGCATTCATCAATCTCCTCGTCACACTCTATCAGTTCAAACTGGTTGTTTAAACACCAGGACAATATTCCAGTTCGAGATATTTCATGTTCCTGTTCTACTTCTTCTCTCGTGGAATCTATGATACACAAACATACAGGAGGTGAAAACTCTTTCATTTTCTCCCAAACCTTTTCAGCTTTCGCAAAACTTTCCTTTGTTCCCTCACAATATAGGAGAAGGGCTTCGGTTCTATTGAATTTCTCCGAATCTTCAGTCTCCCAGTGTTCCGAGTAATGAAAATGATTCAAATGAATATCAGCATTGAAGTACTTGGTTTGAATTTTAAACGGGATTGTATTCTGTTGCTCGGGCGACTGTTCTGGGTGCAAAATAAGGTCCAAAATCCATGAAGAAGGAGCAGAGGTAAGATTTATCAAACTGCAGTGAGGGATAGTATTCATCTTTATCTCTGAAATATTATTAAGGATTAAAGATATTGCATTTGCAATAAATAAATTTAAAAATAAATTATCACAATCTTGAGATGCAATTAAGACTAATCTATCTAGTGAATTTTCATTTAAAAAAAAGTTACGTGCTGGACATGAAAAATTAATACAAAAAAAGCAAAATCTCAAGCTGGTGCTTTGCTGATAAATAGTAAGATCTAGAGCTCATGCTTTGCTGAGAAGTAGTAAGAAATGAAAACTTTTTCTTTAGCTAGGGTGGTGTAGTTTCGGATCTATAGTTCGTCATGAGTAGAAGATGGATTATGGCAAGCTGCCGGGGTTACAAAGTGCATCTCATACTCGCATCTACAAAGAGATAATTAGATACCGAAACATAAAGAGCAAGTCTGTTAAAAATAACCTAATAACCTGTAGTCTGAACCCTACCATCTGTATTCTAAACACTATGATCTACATTCTATAGCAAGTATGTCTTATTTGTAAATAAAACCTAATAATATGTATTCTGAACCCTGTAATCTATGTTTTAAATTCCGAAATCTGTATACTTAACCATATAATCACTTTTTGTAAAATTGTGTTATCTGTATTCTATTCTAAACCCAATCATCTGTATTCTAAACCCCGTATTCTGCGTTCTAAACCCTGCAATGTGTACTTTCGTCTCTATTTGTGTGTGTTAAATTGTTAATCAGTATTTTTTAATATGACCTGTTTGGTTCTGAGACCGCAGTAAGTTGATTCTCGGTCCCACAATGAAGAATAATAGTTGCTGAACGCTGAGGTCCGTTCCAACACTGTGCTCCGCCAGTAAACTTCATCTTAGAGTAAAATTCATATTTTTACATCAGATTTTTGTGCTTAATATTCAATTTATTTGTATAAAGTTTAACTCGTTTAAATTGTTAATTTTTAAGTTAAATGTATTTAAAACCCCAAATGACCTGAGTGTATCTATTCTCTTGAGAACCCAACCACTCTCCCCAGCTCCCAAGACGCGTTTCTCCTCCTCCGTTTTTGCTCCGCTGAGAGGCGGAGTCAAAAGGACACATTTTGTAAACGTATTCGTTATCTGTGTATTCAAAACATTGACCAGAGAGAACTACAAACTCGTTTTCATAACCTGAAACAAACCAAAATAAATATCATAAGAGAAAAATGTCAATTTATCAGAGAATAAAAATTTATAAAAATCATGAATAAAAACTTACCAAAGTCCTTCTCCATCACTTCCTTAATATTTTTAATATCTCTGTCAATATCGTTGAGTTGTCTCTCAACATCTTGGTATTTCTTTCTGATCTCTTCAGCTGCAGCTATTAGTCCTCGTGTTTTCTCATCGTATTTATCCTCCACCTATTTGGTATCAACGTTAAATTATTCATACACAATAGTTAGCAAAAATAAATATGAGGGGGGTAGGGGGTAAACTATATTTTATATATATTGTATATCCCCACCGAGTGATTTTTTTTTTGTTTTGGGAGAGAAATTTTAGAAATTCATACAGAGTTACACACAAAGAATGAGACTTTTACGTTACCGAAACTCTTGAAATATGGCAATCTGAAAGTTAAATTTAAACTGTTTTCTTAAATAAAATACCTCAATTTTTAGATATTCTTAGACTTTCTTATACTTCAATGATAAACTATTTAAGATTTGGCACTTGGCAAAAAAAAGAAGACAAAACTACAGCTCCAGGGAGTCATTAATGTAAACGATTACGTAGTCGCTTCATCCCTTGTAAATAAATATCTCTACATCTGTTAGTACATAAGGTTTGTAGTACCTGAGGTTTGTGCGTAGATGAGTCAGCAGGGGGAGAATCTGATATATCATAATCTACGTCATCTTTGTCATCCTCATCATCATCATATTCATCTTCTCCTGCTTCAATACCCTAGGATCATAAATATAAATCATTATAATTGTAACAATTAATTTTGTAAACATTCGTAGTATCTGATATATTTAAATCTATAATGTTTAATGTTACCTCTTCTTCTTTCGCTTGATTTGCTCTCCATGGATCGTAGACCTGGGGATCTTCAGGGGTAGGGACGGAAACACTTTCTGTATCATCAGAACTTTCCGTGTTGGAAGCAGATTCGGGTTCGGAGTTTTGCTGCTCCAGGTCCAGATAAGGTTTAAGGAGGGTAAAGCCTGTGGTTTTGAAAATTTCCAGATCAAACTGTTCGTGACCAGCTAGGAAGAAATTGACCTCGTCTTCGCTAACCTCCCCATCCTTGATTTAAAATTTTAAATAAATAAAATAGTTTAAAGATAAATAGCTCTTTTCTTTAAACAGTCACCTTATTAGTATCCAGCCCTGTCCTTGTCTGAAGCTCCACCCTGGAGATATATCCGTCCTTATCTAAATCCAGAGCAAGGAAGTACTGTTCTGCTTCCTCGTCCTTCTTTTTTTTATCTTCTTCTTCCTGAACACAAACAAATATGCAATAATCTCTTAAATTATATATTTTTTATTTTAAGTCTTGATTATTTTTTAATCTTTTGAGAATTTTAATTCTTGTGGTGGGCTTTGCTTCTTAAAATGAATAATGAATCTAATTTTAAGATATTGCTTAGCAAGTTGTTTGTGTCTAAATTCAATCAAACCTTCTTTTTGTTTTCTTCTTCCTCCAATTGTCTGTAAAAGTCTAGAGCTTCTTTTTCCGGAGCCTCGGCAGCCTCCTTCTCTAACCTGACCGCCTCCTTTTGTGATTCAAGTTGAAGTTTCATCATCTCCTTGTCTAAATTAAGTAAACACTAGAAATCAGGAACTTTACGTCCTCCTCTTACTGCCGGCTTCTATAGACAAATTTGGCTTTTAAGAGAAAAAAACAAACGGCTAAACTGATTTAAGTTTTACAGTTACGTCGTAAAAAGATTACTACATGAAAAGCAACATTAAAACGCTAACTGTTATTAGAACAGGGTCCCAAATTACTATTTAAGCCTATTATGTATCAGCTTTGTCCTGTCTGCATTTCCAACGATTGACCTGTGCGGTAGTATAAAGAAGTTTAAATAGTTCTAATAAATTTATGTGGGCCAAAGTGGACGCTTGAACAATGATGGACACCGGACAACATTTTTCATCTTAAAATAAACTGAGAAATATAACCTGCCACCTTTCCAGCCCTTTCATCCTGCAATACTTTTCCTTCATTGATCATATCCTGCTTTATTCTGAACCCTTGAAGAGCAATCTTGGCCTGGGCCTCAGCTTCCTCGCGAGCAGCACGCCCCAGCTCAAGGCAGGTATCCTACATCATATGTTTAAATCATTTTGCAGAAAGCATAGAAAAAATTCTGATCGCATTTTTTGATTGGCGGAAAATTGAAAATATTATTTTCCCAACAATTTTTTAAAATTTAACTAGGATGATAAGTTTACACAAATTTCTCTTTATAATTTTTAGGGAAATCTATTATGCAATGTGTAATGACCTCAATAGGGGGTTAGAAACACAAAACTAGTTTTGATATTTCTAATGTACCCAATATTAATTTGGGCCCATATATGACGTTATGTAAACTGTAAAGTAAATTTTCCTACAGTAACATTTCGGGTAGGTTATACATTTTCGCAAAGTACACTTTGTTGTAGGTAACATTTCGTATGGCAATATTTTCTGTAAATAAGATCGGGTGTAGGTGAATTTCTTACAGGAAACACTTTGGGTAATTCTTGGTAAAATCCCAAGTTATTCTGCAGACCAGAGTCAGATTCCTTTTATTTATCCTGGATTTAAGATGGAGTGTTTATGAATTTATCTGGTATCTGCTCTTCCATCATTTAGTCCTAATCAGAAAGACCCGGAATAAATTTATAATTGATCACACGACTTTACAATCTAATTTTACAAACATGATTGATGAAACGATTATCACAAAATACCAGGGGCGGATACAGGGGGGGGGGGGGCAGGACCTTCGCACCCCCTGAGATTTCAGAATAGCTCCTCAATAGCACTTAAGGGAAAGAAAACCTAAAGTTCAAAACAGGAAAAAATCTATCTTAAAAAAATTTGTTCCTAAATCAGGATGTTTTTGTTCTGAAATAAATCTAGCACCCCCCTCACTTAATCCTGTATCCGCCCCTGCAAAATACCCTTAGTCCTGTCATTACCAAAATGTGGTCTGCTTTATTTGAGCATTTAAAATCGCCAGATATATATATATATATATGTAAAATCGCCTGATTAACTGTCAATTAATTCCGGGTCTTCTGATTATGACTGTATAAGATAAAATTTCGGAATCTTTGCCAGGGTAAAATTGCAGTTTCTTCTTCCAGAGGGCCGTACAAGGATATGGAAATAAGTGAAGTTTTTTTTTGGCCACAAACTGAAAGGGGTGAGGTTCGCGCACTAGTTAAATTTATCACAACTGTCTCATGGACCCCGCATACTTCATCGAACCTACTCAATTATTACATCACCCTGGCCGATTTGAGTGTTGGCAGGTTTGCATGTTATGTCATTCGACGTAATGACCTCCGACAACTACTGTAATTTAATACCATCGGTCGGAATGCTGGGAGCAAGCAAGATGTTAATTCCTAGATTGCGATTTTGCAATTTTGGAACAATGGTTTAAGGTTTGAACCCCCGCCCACAGTACTGTAACTAATGACGTTACTCACTAAGCCACAGCGCTGAAGATGTAACTACAATGCTAAGCAGCCCTGGACTTATGTGAGAGAACTTTGGCGCAACCCCAATATTTGCTCAGGTCCAATTCGTCCAATAGCACACTTACCGCAAGTAGACTTAGTAAGTTTAATCAAAGACATGGATAAGAATGTCGCGATTTTCTTAAAAATATATCTCTACTTTTTTTAATGATTCTTTATGAAAAAGGTTAAACCTTGACTACATAGAATTTGTTAATAAATGTTACTTATCTACAGTGCACTATACGAAAACGTACTTTATATACATAACGTTACTGATCCTTTAATTCCTATAAATATAATCCTACCTCACAAGCAGAACCAGCTTCCCATTCATCAGATCCGTCACAGCAGTCACAGATACCGTCGTTTACACGTGAGGACGGGATCAATAAAGGATTGTGACCTTTATTATCACAATAAAACTTTCCATTAGGACATGCTGATGTTCCAGGCTCATCAGATCCATCCTGTGCAAATATTTAAAGCTCAGCACCTATTGCTTAATTCCTTGTCAAGTTTTATTAAAGAATACTTATTTAGAAGAAACGATAAAAAACTTAAAAAGCAACTGAGATTAGACCACTTATTTTTTTATTATTCAAATATAAGGGCAGAGCCCGATTCTTGTCAGACTCAAGTCCGTCCTAACAACAATAATATTTTGGTAATTTTTGTCTCATGTTATCTAGATAAGGACGTTCTCAGAGGAGACCTTCTCTGATCAAATGGGAAAGAATCGGACTCTAGAGTAAAATTATAAAGAATAAATGTAAATACTAAATATTTTACATCGCAATCACAGTAGTCGTCGTTCACTTGAATGAATGGGATGGTTCCGCTGCCGTCTAGACAAGAAAATTCGTCGGCCGGGTTGTAAAAGCTTGCAAGCTCAACCCTGACCCCTCGGGGGCGGATACTTTCCACCCCACTACAAATAAGCAAAAAGATTAGAAGTGGACACATTTTATCTGAAATTTTGAATACATTATTAAAGAAAAATCAAGAAGAAGTAGTGCAGAGAAAAACTTTTCGCCCCATTCTTAAAAGTAATTCAATCAATTATCTGTCGTTATCATAAAATTTGTGTATTGTAAATCTTTTAAAAGTTAGTTGATTGACTGATTAACGCTTATTTCTATGTGCAATGTGCATCTAAAGCGAGCCCCTTAAATGTAAAAATTGACAATCATAATCAAAGGCGTAACCCCCCTCGTACGCCCATGAATTCACAATATTAACGTTTTTGCAGTAGTGAACTACAAGAATACAGCTGATGTATGATTTGTGTGTGTAGAAAGTAGTGTTACCATACCATGAAGAAACTGTATTAACCAATCAGAATCTCTGTAGTCGCAAACAATCCAACCAATAAAGAAATCGTTATTTAATAAACTAAACAGTTAAACAAAATCAACCATAAGTTATATCCTTTCCTAAAATTTAGTTGAAAAATCTATTGATTCGAATTCTGTTCTAAATAAAGTATATACAAAATATATGTATCTTTTTATTTTTGACATATTCTCAAAAACAATATTCAAGTATTTAACGAAAAAAGAAATATTTTTCTCTCTTAAACCCCCCCCCCCTAATACGCTTGGAAATTGTCAACAGACAGGTGTACTGAGTGATCTAGGTGAATTTGATTTTGGTAAACCAATACCTGTAAATTAATAATTTGGTACATTAAGTGGCAAACGTGGCCAGGCGCGTCAATAAATAGAATGTTTTGTTTGTTTACCATGCATCTAGTTACAATTTAAGTTGAACGTATAAACATCCATTCGATCCTTCATAAGTAGACGTAGTTGTTTCTGAACATATGTTTCAAAAATCAATTGAATGTTCAAGTGTTTTACACACAAGGAATACAGGTGAAGGTTAGTTGTGTGTCTACTCTGTCTTAGTTAGACTCAACATCTATCGAATATGAATTGTACAATTTATAATGACGCCCAACTATTGAAGGGCGTGCCCTTCCTAGCTTCCATGAGAGTGGAAAAGGGATAAAAACAGGCAAATATTAGACAATAACCTGATATTTTCCAAATTTCTAAATTTTATCCTAATCCCCCTCAAAATTCTAGAAATTCACTTATTTTATTAGCAGATTTCTTGAAGAAAGAATGAAAGATACTGAGGTGTAGCAGTTTTTTCATTTCCAAGTAATTTCTTAGAGAACGATTTTTGGACCCCCCCCCCTCCTATTAATTTTGTACATGGATCTCTTATGTAACACATGGATATAAATGGTCATGTTGCCACAGCGTTCCCTATCTTGTTCTAGCCGTGACGCTCGGCCCCCTAGCCTGTCCTAGCCGCAGTTCTCGGCCCCTGCCTCAACGCTCGGCCCAGAAGTTGTCTTAACCTAACCAAAGCCAAAAATAAATAATAATTTCTGGGGAAAAAGTGGTCATGTACAAAATTGACAGGAGGGAGGTCTTGGATAGACCCCATTCCCTGATATAAGAATTTCAAATAATAGATAAATAAGTTTGTAGTTTAAAATTAAAGATAATGAGAGATAACGTTTTTTTCAGAGGGAAAATGGTAGAAAAGACATTAATTCAGAGATATGTCCAGATATTTATTGTAGTTTCTGTTTATTGGTAAGAAATTGTTGGATTCTAATATCAACTTTTTGCTCCAATATTAATTTCAAGATTAACATGATTTAGCTGTAACCTATCTAAATAATTTAGGTTTGTGTCGATAACCCTAGTTTTTGTAAATAAATCCCTGCTGAGCGGAGGAGAGAAATTAGATGCACCATTATTCGTTACCTGTTACCAGTGTATTGTTACAGTTGCAGCATGTTACGTTCTCAGGTAGACTTACAGGACTTCTTACCAAACCTTTAATGGATTCGTTAAACATTTTCTAGTTCCGATTTAGCTGCGACTTTCTCACCTAGCTAGCCTGGGAAATCGCTGGTAAATCACAGCTAGAAAATGTTTAAATTCGGATCTTTGAGTGGTTTAAAAATCCTCCTTAAAAATTATTAAGTCGGCTTAATTTGCACCTCTTCATTAATATATTTTAATAAGAATTTCCCCTCGAAATGGTTTTCAAAGATTGGGATGACAAATTTGACATCAACTTACAAAATTTGATCCCTATTTGACAATTTTTATATAAATTCCCCTTTTCAGCCAAAGAAAAAAAACATTCGAGAAAAAAAAATATTTTTAAAGAGGGGACTAAGATTTTCAACAAAATATAAACCCCTTTGGAATATGTGACAATTCATAAATAATTTCATTTTAACATTTTTTATGAAGTATTAAAAGCTGTCTATTTTCTCAATAGTTACAATTATTACTTTCTAGATTTCTTGCTCGCTTAATACCAGATAAAGTAGAATTTCCAGACCTTTCACTAGATATCAATATAATGAAGCAAGTAAGTATTTATTTTACAACATCACAAATAATTGAAAAAATATCCCAATATAAAATTTAAAACAAATTTACTTTAAGGTTTTGCCACTCTCTATTGTATTTGTTGGTATGATTACTTTCAACAATCTTTGTTTGAAGCATGTTGGAATATCCTTCTATTATATTGGCAGGTAGTATCTGATTGTAAGTTAATTTTAAAATTAGTAATAATCCATGCATGTCATTTGGCAGGAGAATAATATTTATTGCGCCGTGCGCTGTTAGGGCCAGGAAAAAATCACAACCTCGGGGTACAACCAGCCGGGGATATCTAGAGGAATTAATTTACGTAGATCTACACAAGATACGCATTAATGGTTGATCTCAAGATTCATCAAACAGAAGTTTTCACCTATGAACAAAGACTAAAACATGAAAAAGTCAGTAAATATATTCGTGTCAATTTGATGTTGCTCAGAGGCTAAATTGTGACAAAAAAGGTTGATAAAAATACAGTTAGATTATTCAAAGATGTATTGTACAATTACCATCTTAAAAATCGTTCGAAATACCTGATTTTTTTCATATTTTTATTTTGTTTTAGGAGTTTAACAACGGTATTTAATGTTCTCATGACCTTCTTTATCCTCGGACAGAAAACATCGTTAGCAGCTATTGCATGCTGTGGAGTCATTGTTGGTGGATTCTACCTCGGAGTTGATCAAGAGGATGCTGCAGGTCAAACCATGAAGAGCATTTATCACCTTTAGAATAAAAAAACAGTTATCAATACAAACCCCCTACAACACCAAACTTTCGCAATAGAAAAATTCCGAAATTCGATCGTAACAGCCCGATTATGTCCTGGGGACAAAAACATCTCTTTTAAACAGATTTTTAGGAGTTTACAGCACTAAAACTGACACACTTATTCATTTCCTAAGACCAATGATCTTAAGAAAATTAATATTGTTCGTATATTGAGTTATTTAAAAAAAATTTGAATTAATCAAATTAGTCAACCATGTCACTCTTGACTTCAAGACGTTTTCTGGTTTTAGACCAGTCAAATCCAACAGTGGTCTTCTTTCTTGAGCAATATCAAGTAGCCCCACCCCAATCAGAAATATGTATCCAAGTGAGGAAATAGGACTAGTCTGAAATTCAAAGAAATAACATAAAAAAATTGCAGTATTCCCCCTATGGGCTCCCCTTCACTCATACATATTTAACACATAGATGATCATACATGAGTGAAAGGGAGCTAAAAATGGTTGCATGGCTCAAACTTGGTCGTGTTGCTGGGATTATTTCGCTAAACTTAAACAATTGATTCATTAACGGTTAAACATTAAAATATCCGGGCTGAAAACCCATCTCTCAGTCAGGACTTGAAACTCTAGGCTGTAGAGTGGAGCCTAAAGCTTTCCCTAACACTCATGATTTGATTTGATTTGATGAAGAAGGCAGTTGATATTATTGTATTTGAAGAGTATTTATATATGATTATAGCCTATCATCACAACAACATTATTATTTTTCATTACAATAAAGTTTACCTATTGATTAAATAGTCTTATTGTAATGACTTTGTATGAAGATCAGTAGGTTTTAACTACTTTTAATTTTAAAAACCCAAAAAAATCCCCAAAAAAAATACAATAAAACCAACTGGGTCTTTTTGAAAAAAATGGGCTTTTTCCAACCATGAATAAAAGGCTGCTCAGAACATAAGTTTTGTGACTAGCACTAAATCTTTTATCTATTTTAGGATCCTTCTCCCTCTCCGGAACTCTTTACGGAATCCTCGCTTCACTTTTCGTTTCACTTTTCGCCATCTACACAAAGAAAGTTCTTCCTGTCGTTGATGTAAGACTTACTTGATCATATATATTTATCATCTACGGCAGACATAGTAATAAAATAAATTGTTTAGGGAAATATTTGGTCTCTAACCTTTTACAACAATGTGAATGCCTGTATCCTTTTCCTGCCTCTCATGCTTATCTTTGATGAATTTTCAGTTCTCGTTCAATTTGAGCACAAAACCAGTCTCCAGGTATCTAATCTAATATCTTTTGTAGTAATTTTCTTTAAAATCATTATTATACTAGACAAAAAGTACTTAAAATCGTAAGAACATTTCTTTATGTAGTTCTGGATAATGATGACAATCGGAGGAGTTTTTGGCTTTGCTATAGGATACGTCACTGGTTTACAGATTAAGGTAAAGGAATATTATCGGCGTAATTTTAAGTGATGTATTTGATCTGTATCCATCCTTATGCATGTACTTTTTTGGAAAATTTGTTTACCAATATGCTAGGTATGCTTAAATTTTAGGTTTTATATGCTGAACTGTGGAAAATGTATGATTTTTTATGTTAAAAGTATCAAAAGGGTTGTACAAATCTTCCAATTTATATCCAGTTTTATTCTTTTTTTTCTTTCCGATTTTGTCCTAGAACGCAAAAATATGGATTTCTAGATCAAAGGCTTTTAAGAAACTGACCGAGATTTATTCCATGCCAGATAAAAAGACTATATCTAATGTCAATGTATTCGTTTATATGATTTACTATTGTGTTCATCAACAGTCTTATTATCAAAACTATTTAAGGTTACCTCTCCTCTCACCCATAATATCTCGGGAACTGCTAAGGCTGCAGCACAAACTGTTCTTGCAACATACTGGTTCTCCGAGGTAGACAAATAATAACAATGTTTTATTTTCTTTGGGGGGGGGGGGTCATCATTGAGAATTAGCTAAAGTTTAAAACCATCTTTTAGATTAAATCCGCCTGGTGGTGGTTCAGCAACGCAGTGGTGCTCTTGGGTAGTGCTGCCTTTGCGCTTGTTCGACAAAAGGAGATGGCTATAGCGCAGGCACTCAAAACCAACTCTTCTAAGGTGGATTCCGAAATCCAGAATAAGGTTGCATGCTAGTTTAGTCATAAAAAAATATATAATTTGATACATATCAGGCAGTAAAATATACTGAATGATGTCAGTGCAGCAGAACAGTGAGAAATATTAAAAAATCCTAATAATCAAGTAATTGCAATTAGGGTTTCCAACGAAATGGGAAAATCGCATTTTTCGCAAAGATTTCAATAAAAAATCCGAACATTTTTGCTTTTTTCGTAAAATTTCGCATTTGTTGTTTCGCAAAAATTTCGTTTTTTTCGCGGAACAGATTAATGTGAAATTGTCGCATATCTTTCTTCAACGAATTTCCGCATAGTTTCCGTAAATTCGAGAAAAAAAAATCGCGAAAGTTTTCGTTAGCTGAAAACCAAAATTGCAATACAATATTTTACAATTAAATTTTTCATCGCAAAGAGCTGTTTTTAATTCCCCCTAATTTGTTTGGTAGCTAGATTTGGATTTGTTTCACTTTTTGAGGCAGATAGTATCAAAATAAAGATCTCTATTATTTTTTATCGCTATAATATACGTGGTCAAGCGGTTATAACATATTTTGCAATCCAAAGCATTAAACTAGATTTTCATGTTTTAGGTGTGATCTGTTGAGAACAATCTACCAAATCTTCACTGTGATACTTGTACATACATATTTGACGTTTGTGATTTTCACGATGAGTTGTTGAATAAAATGTTTTTAAATTTTTTTTAAAAATTATAATGTTCAATACTTCTTTCAATGCCGCACTAACAACCACCCAGGGAATAGAAATAAAGTGAAAGGAAATGGCGCCGGTCTGGCATGAGAAAGCCAGTGGCACTGCTTTGCAGACAAGTTCGGTAAACCTTACACACACTCTTTTGGTACAGACACACAACATGACTACAGTCAAGGAAATTGCAGAACAATGTCGTCAATTATAATTGAGCTTGAATAACAGGTAGTTTATTGTAAACTTCAATCAAATTTTATTCTTTGCATTTAAATTTGGCATATATACTTAAATGTATATTAAACTTATTTTTAAGTAAACAATCAACAAGAAACAAATGTACTCTCCTAGACTACAAATACCGAGATTCTTATGCACTGTATATACCACAGTACACACCTTCGGTTCGGTAAATCTTACACACACTCTTCTGGTACAGGGTGTCCCACATCATATTAGACCGTCAACGGGTATAAATTGCGATTTTCGGGACTAATAAGAAAATTTAATTAGAATAAATCAATTTGAAAAATAACATAAGGCTTATATAAGAATTTTCTTGCGGAAAATGATAAGTTTTTCGATTATTAAGGGATTATTTTGTCGTTAAAGATTAGAGATAATCTAATATGATATGGGACGCTCTGTACAGACACACACACACATGACGTTTCCGCCCCATGCAACCACCCCATATTATCTTCTCAGGGGTATGTTTTCAAGTATGACCCTTCCCCCCCCCCCCCCCGCCCCCCGGGAGCAGTCGGGAAATTACATATTTTTTGTCTAATAATATTGGACCATCAACTGGCAAGTTTTTCTTCCCTCATTGAGTATTTTTAACCAAAAATGGAGCAAATAGAACAAAAAAGTCTATAATCACACACATACCTAATACCTGAGGGTAAAATAAACGGGGGGAAAACGGGATAAATCGAGAAGAACAAATACCTCTGCATGTTCTTCCCTGTGTTGTTATGCGTATCTATTGCCGTCGGATGTATTTAATATCCTAAATTATAAAAGTTTTCGCAGTTAATTTAGATATACAAAAGTTTTTACATCTACACAGTTTGTTTTAATCTTAGTGAAGAAACAATCTCAAGGAATAATAATTGTCTCAAAACATTTTTTTTAAAGTGAATATTTGCAAATTATCTCTTTTCCATTTCATAATCTGAGTTCGTTTCCCTTATGTCCACTTGACAGTCCAAATTTTTATTTTGAATAATCTTTTTTGTTTGTTTATCTTTTTACATTTTTTATCGATTTTGATGGTTATTATATCGTTAGAACTGACAAAGATCAACCCAGACCGAAATATATTTTCAATAAATGTGGAACAAACATCTACTCTTTTTACTCTACAGAGGTTAGGTCCATCACCATCACTGAATTTAAAAAAAAGTTTTTACCTCAGAATATTCTAGAGGAATTACTTTAATCCGTAAATCTGTAAAACGATTCGGATAACTAATATTTAAAACTAGTCAGTTCAATTCGATTTAACTGACAAAAATTAATGACTAAAATACAGTAAGAATTTTCGTGGATATCTAATTTCCATCTCTAAAATGCTGAGCCAGTTAAGTTAACTTAAATGACGATCATCACTATAATTAAAATTTCGTCTATTATTTTAATTTATTAAAGTTTTGTAATGTAACTTTACAATATTACTAAAAGAAGTTAAAACTCAACACATATATCACATTATGAAGTAAATATACAGTGGTTCGATCAGGTCAAAACATTTCAGTTTAAGAAGATATTTGTAGTCCACTCATAATTTACATTTTGTTGATAATTTATAGTTTAGTGATGACTATCTTATTTGTGGAATTTTTAATTAAATGATCCAATGAGGTTAAGAACCCATAAATTTAGTCAGTTCAGTGTGTTGCAGTCGGAGAAATATTTACTCTATATTTGTAATGCGGTTTTTATCCAACAATGCTCAAATTAAGTAAGATTTCTGTGTGAATTAACAATAGCAGAACAATCGCGGTAAAAAAACAAATTAGATAAAAAAGGTAAAATCAAGAATTTTCTGTAATAGTATTTGTGGTAAAATCAAGTTCTTGGGTAAATAAACTTAATTTTTAGATTGATATCTATTAGAACTCTTCTGAGTCTTGAGTAAAGGTCAACTTGGTTCTCTTGAAAGATTCCTGTAAAGACATTTGACGTCTTTTCTTTCCCGTCTCTGATGATTTTCTGCTTGATCCTGAGCTTGAAGCTCCGCTAGCCCTCCGTCTTTTAGTTGACTGGGATGACGGAGTAACAGCTCTTAATCTGTATTCATCCTCACTTCCTTTTCTCCGATCGACTGATCTATTAAAATCCCATATTAAAACGCACATCTATTACCAACGTTATTAATGTTTGATAAATAAACAATAACCTGGACTCCTTGTTTATCTGATCCTGTAGTTTCTGAGCAAGATCTAAATCAATCCGTTCTTGCTCCAACCTCATCTCAATCCTTCTTTGTTCTTCTATCAAACGCTCATCAAACTCAGTATCTATCAGAAGCAAAGTTAATACACACTTAACACTAAATTAAGTAAGTAAATTAATGACTTAATCATTATACCTGAACTAAATGCATCTAGAAGAGTTTGTGTATCTGCGCTAGAAAGTGCGTTGTTCTCGTTAATGTCTCTCTCATTAAGTAATTTCGAGTTGAGCATGAACTCGGTCGTAACTTCTCCAAATTGAAGCTTTTCAGATTGAAAATTATCCTTGATTAGGACTTTATCAGCACTGTTAAATGAGTCAGATTTTGTAGGTTTCGATTCCAAGAGAGGTTGAGATTGGTCATTTACTTGCAGGTTACAGTTTAACGATTTCTTGATTGAAGAATTCCCTATTTTATTACAGCAAGTTTCCAAGTTATATAGGGATCCTAGACTGGACTGGGATTTTTCTTTTTTTCTAGTTTCTGAAGCTGTATTGACCTCGACAGTTCGGCAAAGTAAGCTTTGTGACCCCTGAGACTCGATAAGTAGATCGGATAATTCATTCCCTTCATTAGAAACCGAATCAATTAATTCATTCGAAGATGTGGCTGATCTCATTTTTACATTTGTAAATATGTTTTTCTTTTTTATGTTAATTAGTTTCAGGTTCTGAAAAGATGAATCTTGTGAAGTACCCGACATTGTAGTTTCTAGGAAACCACCAGAATTTGGAGATTCTTGGAAAGCACCCGACATACTAGATTCTGGTAGGGAACCGGACCCACCAGATTCTTGGAAGGCACTTGACACGCCAGATTCTAGGAGGGAACCTGACATACCAGATTCTAGGAGAGATCCTGACACACAAGTTTCATGAAGAGCACCCGACTTACCAGTTTCTAGGAGGGAACCAGAAACCGCAGTTTCACACTTAGAAAAAGGTTCGGTGATATTATTTTCTTTTCTAAACAAAGCTATGTTTGTTGGACTGAACATCTTGGTTCTACTGGAGGATGACGAGGAGGGTCTGGAGGGAGTACTGGAGGATGACGAGGAGGGTCTGGAGGGAGTACTGGAGGATGACGAGGAGGGTCTGGAGGGAGTAGTAATTACCTTTTCTCTATTTTTATTTTCACAAGAGAAATGACTGGCTTTGGTTGCATTATGATGGTGAATAATATTATTTTTAGAACCTTTATCGTTGGATATATTTAGAAAATGTTCAATGGACCCCTTCCTTCTCCGGGTTTGTAAGCCGAGATTCTCTTTCCCCGGCGATACCGTGTTCATCAGTTTTCGGGCAAATTCTTCATCCTGTCGGGTTCTGACTCGTTCTTCTTCATATTCCTCCTCTTGCAATCTCAAGATAAGCTCTTTACTCCTCAACTCCTCCTCTTGATCCCTCTGCTCTTTTTCTTTTCTTTCTCGCTCCATTACAGCTTCAAATTCAGATTTTATTTCACCCTGAAATTGAAAGTGCATCATTATTGATTGAATTATCATAATGTAAATGTTATTCTTTCCCTTCATCAAAATTTGTTGTATCCCCGAATTTAGTATTTCTTTTAGGAGGGGGATTCTAAAAAACATCAAACACTCCCCGCGCTATTCCTCCAATTTCCTTTTTTGAGTAAATATCACTTTTCTGTTATCAACTTCAATTTTATAAAAATTAACCTCTATGGCAAACTGATGGTTTGGCACACAAGGAAACATCTCATCAGGGTCAGTCTTATCTTCTCCACCTTGTCGTGCAGAAACTTCCCCGGGGTACGTTTCCTAGAACCAACAGGGTTTACTTATTTTTACAACCTCTCTCCGGATCTTATTTCTTCCTAAATCTTACTATTGTACGAGAAATGCTCTTTTTATGCGCTTATCTTAAAAGTAATTAATGAACAAAAAATATTAACGTGCATCCAAAAACTTCAACTTGGTTCAAGCATTAAAAAATCTTATCATTTGTTTAAGACATTTACTTTAAAAATGTTTTCTGATAACAAACATTCATTACCTGGTTCAGATTAACACACACGGGACGTAGAAATATACCTGAATATATCGCCACAGAGGGAGAGAGATTAACGTTTTGTCTTTTGTAGCTTTACGGCACCAGGTAGATAGCCGAGTTCGGCAGATCGGACAGCAGGTGTTAGAGTGAGTAACTGTCTCCTAAACAATTAAATACAATGTGATTGCTATTTAATCTTTATAATTCTTATACATTAAATATATTTATTTGATTGTTCAAGTTTTGTTTGAGCAAATTTTTCCTTGACGGTAGTTCTTATATCTTTTTATTTCATGTTTACAAGAATACTTTTGACGTTTAAGCAAGCATATTGATTTGGGAATATAACTGATAATTACGATAAAAAGATGAGATTACGAAGATTTATTAACTAGTAGGTATATATATATACAAAATCCCAAACAATTTGTATTAATAAATATGAAAACTGAGAAGCTGCTCTGATTAATATATATATGCTTAAACGTCAAAAGTATTCTTGTAATCAGAGCAGCTTCTCAGTTTTCATATTTATTAATACAAATTGTTTGGGATTGCTCCTCTTCAGTTAATAAACATGGCCGGTGGTATTTATTTGATCGAAGAGTTTTATTTAATATATTCATCTCTTAATTACAGAGAGACAAAAGATATGAAATAAATATGGGAGGGAATATTATATTGCCGAGGCATTTGAAGACACTGCCCGCGAGCATCTCGAGCGTAGCAAAGGATGCAATATGACCCAAAAAGGTCTACGGAAGCTAAGGCTGTTTAATTTTCTCTTCTCATATTATTGTATCCCATTCCCTTACGTGATGTAATTGAATGTAAAATGAAAAGATAAGTCATTTTTAAAACTTTGAAATAAATTTAACATTTAAATTCCTAATATTTGAATGGTTGCATTACAATCCTTAATGAGGGATTTTATAGTATCTAATTTATATTCATTTAACATATATTCATATAACATTTTAAACAAAATTTATAGAATAACAAAAACAAATCCTGCTTTGTTTTAACCAAGAGATTGTAAACTACCTAACAGATAATAGTTTCAACAAGGCGTACCCAGTTCTACTATATCTCTGGTACCCAGTTATACTATATCTCTGGTACCCAGTTCTACTATATATCTGGTACCCAGTTCTACTATATCTCTGGTATGTTCTTAAAATTTAGTATTGACCACATAAGAAGGTTTTACTTTGCTAGTTCTAAGTGGTTACAGGACTCAATTTTTTTTTACCTGAAAGCAAGGAAGGCATAGAACATGTTGACAAGGCATCTGAACTGGACTTATCAGGACACACATACAAATCGGGCAAATAATATCAGCCAAATCCAATCTTTCTCCCAACACAACCTTGTCCACAAGACTTTTATCTACATTCTTTTTCTTTCCAGACTTTTCCATTCTCAGTTTAATTTCTTTCCCATATTTGTGATCCTGGATTTCACGATTGGAAATCTTTGGAGGAGGTTCCATCTGAAAATATAAATAAAATCAGTGCTTAGGGTCCGGATCCTGATCCGTTGTATCCGCAAGATTTTGGCTTCCTGGATCCGGATCCTGATCCGCAAAAATATGCGGATCTACGGATCCGGAACCAAGGGGTAAAATATTAACAAAAAACTTTTTTACTACTAAACCCCATTTCTGAACTTTTAAAAAAAGAGCGTTTATAAAAATTTCCTCATTTCTGAATGGTTTCTCAAGTTTTAAGATAAAAACAAGCGAAAAAATAAAACAAAAAATTTAAAAATTAATTTTTGTTAAAAAAATTCAGTAAATCTTGAAGAAATGACCTGGATCCGGATCCATTTTTTTCCAGTGCGGATCCAGGAACCGGATCCGGATCAGCATCAAAATTAAATTGATCCTAAGCACTGCTCCATGGTGTTCAAGTTTGGTAAACCCATTTTCCCCGCACAAGTTTTTAAAATTTATTCTAAAACAATCAACTATATCTGTATTTTATAGACTTGTTTATTTGCCTTTATTAAAAAGAAGTCTGAATCACAGTGCTTAAGATCCAATTACTTTCTATTGGATCCGGATCCGCATGTTTTAAATGATTTTAACATTTTGCTGAATAGAAAGTTTAATTTAGTCTCATTTATTCTTTATTATTTATTCACAATCGAATATAATTAATCCAAGAGACAAAGCAAAAATAGTTGAGGGCTTAAAGGCTTAATTTAGGCGAGCTTAAGATGTTTTATTGACCGAGATCCAAGTGCTGTTTGCAATACGTTGACATAAGCAAAAGATAAAAACTTTAGTATACATATATATTTTCTGTCGAGAATTTCTAAAATTAAGATCAAGGTTGTTTCTAAATGCGTTGTTTAGGTCTATGAAGTCTAAAAATGTGAACCTAACCTTCGTATATAGAAAAGATATAAAAATGAACATTAAAAATACTAGCTTACTCCTAACGAGTTAATTTAAACATATATATTATTTTTCTATATATTGCAAGAAATTTTCGATTATCATAATTACAATGTAATTAGAACATAGGAATTTAAAATACACATCTCAAAATGTCACAATTAATTTAGATAAATATCTCAGTAATACATATACATGTATTTCTTTTTGATACCCTTAATATAATATATTTTAAAATTGGATAGGAACGAAGAAGGACACATATATAATAGCCTCGTCCATCGTTTACTCGCTCTTGATAACTTTAATAAGAAACTAATACTAAGATAGTAATTAACCATAGTTCGTTAATCAACTTCAAGTATGCAGAAATTCAGATGAGAGGGGAGGCAAATATAAAACCTTTAAAATAAATCTTTTATTAACATTGCGAAAGTGTTTGCAAAAAATCGTTTTTTTTGTGTAGAAACGGTACTTATATTTGCTTTATTTTCAATTCGTAATTAGTGGTAATAACGGTCCGAACAATTATCATATGATTTTGTGTTATAAATTAAATTCACTGGACCAGTGGAAAATTAGGCATGTCATGCCCATTGTTAATAAAAATACAAATATTTTTATTTCTGTACCAGGGACAGGATAACTTTGAGGTCTCCAAAAAAACTGACCAAGATCATAAAACCGGTGTCGTGCGTAGGATCATCTCCCATAGTGTTTTAACCATTTTAATACCAAAGTTTGACAAAAATATTAAATAAAATACACGAGTGCGTATTTAGCTATAAAATTTATTATAAAAGGACAAAACGATTATTTCCTCTCAAATGTCGTTTTTCTTTGAAATTTACAAACAATTAATATTTTTTTTTGTATATAGATGATTTTGTTACTTTTGTGTTGAAATGGTTAAAATAATAATAGGGGAGATGAACCGGCGCACGATACCGGGCGAAGATTGGGTAAAAAAGGCTGTATAAAACCAAGACTTAAGAAAAAAGTAAACTATTTTTCATATCAAGTTCCCATACTTCAAGCAGGTAAATACTCCAACAAGCAAATTTGTCGTATGTCACCAGTGTCCGAATTTAATGAATTTGAGCCGCGGCTTATTTCTGTCAAAAACCGGTTTTAATTGAGCGCCGACTTAAATCTTGAAAAAAGATAATACAATTTTAAGTGGAATCAATCATATTTGAGCCACGGCTTAAATTTAAGCCGCGGCTCAAATTCTTTAAATTCGGTCACAAATCTACTAATACAGATTCCTGAAAACCCTCTGAAATGTTGAGAAGACTTGGAAAACAATCCTGAGCTGGGAACTTTAGAATGGGATACCTTTAATCCCGACTGCTTTATCCAAATATCCAATGTGGACACTTTCAATTTCTTGCTCAATCCACTCTTTTTTGGATAAAGTACAGAAAAATTAAAAACCGGTTTTTCAAAATTAGAGAGTCCCTCCCGTTTCTGTATAGTAATCTTAAATGGCGCGCAAAAATTCAGATTTCCCGGCTACTGAAACGCGACTCTGATTAGTTGAATTTTATACACTTTTCAGGATACAAGTAAAAGATTAGATTAGTCTCGAGATTAAGAAAAAGAGAGGATCAAGTATTGATCTCGATATCCACCATTCTAAAGTTCCCAGCTCTGTGGCCGAATTTAAAGAATTTGAGCCGCGGTTTATATCCGCCAAAGCTTAAATTAAGCGCCGGCTTAAATCTTGAAACATTTGATACAATTTTAAGTGGAACCAACCATATTTAAACCGCGGCTTAAATTTAAACCGCCGCTCAAATTCACTAAATTCGGCCACTGGATGAACAGGATGTGGGGGTATTAGGATAGAAGTTGGAGGGATAATCATCAAATTCAAAATCAATAGGCAACAGGAACTGAAAGGCACTGTTAGTGTTAGGGGCCTTATGGGTTCGAGCAAAGTCCCAAAGGCCATAAGGAGTAATAAGGGAAAATTCTAGCTCTAGATGAAGGAACACTTAGGAAGCAAGACAATGCTTAAAGCAATGGTTGACTGAGTTGACTAGTGCCCTCAGGAATATCAGGAAAGATATCTAAAAAACCTCCCTGTTTAGTGGCCCTACTAGGCAGATTTTAATATTCCAATAATAATACTTAACTTTATTCAGCATTTATGATAAAATGAACTACGAGAAATGCTTAGAATCCGCCAGTCTGAGGATTAAAAAGAAGGAAACTGAATGAAAGAATGAATGTACCAGACTGGAAGATCTAAAAGGTGTATCTACAATGTCCCTATCAGTGGGGCGCTTGATTCAAGACTTCAAGTAAAACAAGTAAATATGAGGCTGCAAACACTTTTGGGTCGTCAAGACGGAAAATAGTTTTGATAATTTAAAATGGACGAGGCTTAAACTATACGTTAAACATAAAAATTAAAACTGAATACCGATGATAAACACAAAAAAAACTTTGCTCGAAACATGCTCGCTGAATATTAAGTATTTAGGAGGCTGATGAATCATCGCTGAAAACAATCTGGTTATGAAGTAAAAACTTTTTGTAGAACTTCGCTCCTAATCCGGGGATGTTCTCCAGTTCCTAAAAAAATACCAGAACTAAGTTATACCTTTTTCTTATAGGATAGTATAAAATTGAGTTTATTTTTCGCCCCGCAGTTTTAGAGAAAAAAAGGATTTTGATCTTTTTTATCTGACAAACCTCCCGTGAGATTGAATGAAGGAAGACAAACTAAATCACCTGAATGGAGAGAATTCCATTGTTCAAATCCCTGTAGGTGTGAATCTTAAGAGCAGCTTTAGGACCTACCGCCGTCAGACTTGACAGCTGTTTCAAAGTTCCCATGTTTAGAATACTGAGGGTCATGTCGTTGTATTGCTTCTGCTTTCTGGGACTAATCCTAGTCCTCGTCGCCAGCAATGGATGTTTAAACCCCTCATCTTCCTAAACATCAATAATGTCTGAATTAACTAAGTTTAGAAAAAGAATCGAAAATTAGATTTTTTTAAAATGTCAGAAATATTACCGATATGGGATTTGATTTTTTTAAACACTCCTTATTCGGAGATCCATAAAAGACTCCAAGGGCAGCTGCACGAACTGGACGTGCTGATTCTCTTCTATAAAACGACTTCTCTCGGAGAGATCTTAAGGAAGTTTCAATCTCACTTCCGAGCATTGTTGTTCTTCTAGATGTTCGTGCTCTCGATTCTTGTCGTTCCCGTCGCGGAGCCGTTATGGTTGGAGCACAGAATAACGCACACGGACTCTCGGGTCCGATTCCTAGAGATCTCTCCATCTCTTCCATAGTAGGTGATCCGGGAAGTGTAGCAGTGGAAGCTGGGGAATCATAAACTGGAATATTAACGGAGGACCTCTTCTTTGAGAATACAGGTGAACCAGAATCAATTACAGATTGCCGACGGTAATTGGTTATTTCCCTGAGCGGTAATTCTTTGTCACTTCCGGATATGATCGTTTCACTAGGGCTAAGTCCCTCCTCAGTAGAGTCAGCAGAGTTTGCATGAAAGAGGGGTTGGTTCTCAGGAACAGTTGATCTCAGCGGAGAACTTGTCATTCTTGGTTTATGAGGTCTCCGGGGTGTAACATTACTCTGCTTTTTTAATAGTTCCTGGGCTAAATGAGAAAGTTGGCGGCTCATCGTTTCTTCATATTTCCGCATGTAAGGAGACAATACTGAAGTAATCTCATGAATGCTAAAAGTCTTGGATTCCATCCTCGAACGGTCTTCAACATCGTTATCTGCATCCTCCATTCTTGAATTATCGGGATATTGAATCATAGAAACTCCAGAAAGATTTGAAAAGTTAGGCGAATCTGGAGATAACTCTCTAGGACGCCTTAGCACTGTTGATGTCACAGCAGAGTTAGACACTCCAAGTGGAGTTAAAAAATCTTCTCCGCGAGCTCTTTTTCCAGGGGTCCCGATTGTTGCATTAAGATGTCTCCTGGAGCTGATCTTCTTTACAATCTTAGAAGGAGTAGGAGTTGATATTGTTTTATTCCAAACACCTGGAGTCTTTGGAATAGTTTCTCCAAACTTCCGTTTCTTTGCAGCTGACAACCCAGAGGATTCCAACAAGAACGCAGGAATGGGATTAGTGGAAAGAGATTTGGCCTTATTGGCAAACTTGAGCGTGTTAACAGTTTCCAGCATATCCGAGCTGGTGGGACTGATGCAGGCTATCATAGAGATAAATGCTGACCCTTCCAGAGATTCTTTCAGAACTTTAGTTAAAACGGTATCACGGAAAGGAACGTGCACATTTTTATGAATAAGAGCGCGAATGACGTTGCCAAGATGAAGAAGACATGTATTTATATTAACTCCCTCTGAAAACCTAGCTCCGGTGGAATCAGTTTTCTTAGCCGACTCTGAACCCGCTAGATCTACCAGGCTAAGTTTCCTGAATAAATTTTTAAATAAAAGTCATCCATACCTTACACAATAGACAAGTAACAAATATAAATATTATCAATTCATTGACTGGAAGATCTNTGAAAACCATAAATATTTAGGAAAGTGATAAAATGAATGTGTTCAGAAGGACTCTTTGACCTTGGTGACCTTTATAAAGCAAATTCATAACTTGTGTGTTGATTTAATAATTTTTCTTTGCAATACAGAGGGAGTGAGAGGTTAGGCTAGGTTAAGGGGAGTATAGTAAATTGTAATTTTCTGTATCATTTTTAGCAATACTATACAATTAGTACATTGAAGCAGTATTTTAAATACAAGGTAGTGGGGCCGACAGGGGGTGGGAAAAGTTTGGGAGGCAGCTAGGGATAGGGGGTCCTCTTATTCTGGCTCCTTTGATATGGTTTTTAAAAATGGATTTAAAAAAGTTATTCCTGCGGTACTTATTCATTACTACATAAATATTTATCTCTTTCGGGAATCAAACCGAAAAAGGAACCTTTAGGGGTATGTCCTAAAATAAATAATAAAACTTATAAGTCCCACGTGAATTGAAATTTCGCGCAATTTTTTAATTATTCCCACTTCTAGCCTCCCATCTAAAAAAATCAGGGGAGTAGAAAATCAAGCATTAATTTAATTCTATACTATTATTGAGGGATGGAGACTGGCGAGGTATCCGTACATTAAACTTTCATTTCATATTTTATTGCAATACAACACAGGGGAAAAGGGGAAATTGGTTTTAAATTGTACTTTTTTTGCATGACAGAGGGTGAAAATTGCGATCCTGAAACCACTCTTTTAGTGTGACCTTCTGACCTTTTAACGATTTTTCCCTCGGTATTCTCTGAAGTAAGGTGCAGTGTAAACAAAGCGTGAGATCTAGATGACCCATTATTTAGTTTTGTGGTTTCAGTAGATCGGAGACTTAGGCCCTGCTCAAGGTACTGAAGAGCACTAGATGCATCATCAACCTGAAAAAAATAAGACTAGCCTCAGCTGAGCTAAAAATCTGTTAATATACCAAATGCGGTATAGAGGAAATATTTACTAAAATCGAAATGGCAAAACATGCCCCCCCCCCCTTCATTACTAAAAACCAGTCTAACTGTGTACGGCCTGTATAAATATGTACTACGTAAAGAAGGTTTAGAAAGTTCATAATTTTCCCGAAAAAAAGATTCCCCAGCCCTTCATGATTTATTTGCAAATAATGCTATTAAACTTGTGTTTGTACCTGTATTTCCGTAAGTTGAGGAATATTGAAAACTCCTCGTCTAGGTTCCCTAACTGACAGGGGAACTCTCTGCCTGCTTGGATTGATAAGGTCGTAAACCTGTTCGTTCAATATCTCAAAGAAGGAAACCTACGCATGGAATATCAATTGTAAATCTTATCATTTCTGAAATAAACATTTTTATTTCTTACTACGACGCCGCCGTTAGTCTTTACACAATGGGGGTTTCTTCATAAAAAGAACAGTAACACATGTAAGAGTTTTTATTTTTGGTTTTAAAAGCAACTTATTACATTCATACCGGGAAAAAATTATTTGCATCTTGGGCATTTTCTCTACAAATTGTATTTTTAATTCGCCCGAATTTCAGTGCCAATAATATACATGTGCATAGTGCCCGTAGAAGAACCCTTAATAAAAAAACACCTTTAACAAAATAAAATAAGGTGAAAATCAGATAATGGATTCCATCCCACTTTTAAACAAATCAATTCAAAATTCCGATTATTTCTACTTCTGTTTATTAGTAGTACGAAGCTAGTCTATGTTGAAAAAGGGTTGTCTGAGTATATGTATACAATACATTATCCATGGTTTATTTTGTCAAAAACCAGAAAAAAAACTCATTGGCAATAAAATGCAAACAGAAACACTGATAAGCCAAATATTAAAAGACAGTAAACTAACCTTTACTTTTAGGTCTGGATCTGCATCAAAGATCTGGTTTACTGCTCTGGGTATAATCCCACTCTGATTATTTCCAGCTTGAACGGGTTGGTTGCAAGTACCCATACTATAGGTTTTTCCTGTCCCAGTTTGTCCGTAGGCAAACACACAACCGTTATATTCTTCCAGAACCTGCATGGTGTAAAAAAGAATGTATTTGTTCAAATTATCTCGGGTATATTATCGTGTGATTGTGAATTGGGGAACCTAACATTCCCCAATATATCAACTTAAACAAAATGTTTGCATAGCAATATCTTTAAGTGGGACGAATGATTTTTTTGTAAAATATTTACTGCTGGCAGTTTTGATAAAAATATTTACTATAGCTATTCATTACAAATCATGATGAATCATACAACCTTTACCTGATCAACTAATGGCTCGATAAAAGAAGAATACACATGCTCCTGTGTTGAATCACTGTCAAATATCTTGTCAAACCGGAAGGATTTAGTAAGACCGACAACTACCAAGTCCTTGTGTGTGTCTATGACCGAAACCTCAGGCTGAGTTCTGTCCAGCTCATGTTGTAGGATTGGTCGGACTCGAACAGCAACGTTTATATGAGAATCTTTGTTCTTGGGTTTTAAAGGCAAGGGTGTTGCTGCACCTTGGAACAGGAGAGAGTGATCAGGTTGGGAACTATCCAGATGTGAGTTAGGAGATAATCCTTTTGTAGTTTTCTGTCTAGGGGTTACCCCGCTGGTTGCTTGTTCTGAGTTCATATTCTGCTGACTGATCATGGTTGAGTCCAAAGATAGGGCACTAAGAATAGTTTTATTTAAATCTGAAAATACCACTTAAATGGGATCCACATAAATAAAATAAGTGAGCTGTTTTATTGGTAATTCTTTAGAGAAAAATATTGTTTTCAAACTAATGGTTCACAGTTTAGTTAAAAACAATTAATTGAACGAATAATCCCTATGGTTCTGTCAACTAGATGTTGTTAGGAAGGCCCTCAGGTGACTCAGAAGCTATGCCATCAAAGTTAATTAATTGTCTTATGGACTACAGTGCAGTGTCCTGTATATAGTATGTTCTATATTCTGCAGTACTTTACATTAAATAATTATGAAACAATTTTACTTTCCGAGTTTATGCTCTTTTATTCTTATAGTTTTGTTATTTATCTTAACAAGTAAGATATCTTATTTTTTTTAAAGACTATGTACTTGCATATTATTATTTAAAACACTTAAAAGCAAGAAAGAATGACAAACCAATCAAACCTGAATATCAATCAATCAATATCAATCAATCAAATAATTAACTTTTCTCAAAATGGTATAATTTCTGAATTTGATGCCTTAGCTTATGAGTCACTCCAAAAATTCAATATTTTTTCTATGTTGCCTGAAAATGCATTAAAAATGTTTTAGACATCATTTCTGATTTTTGAAGTCTTCGATGACATTTACGCAACAGAAGACATCCCGAGTAAAAAAAATATGCATCAAAACATGTCTACAGACACACCTCAAATCAAATCTGTGCGGGAATTATGTCGTGAAAAAATGTCGTTTATTATGTAGAATTTCAATACCGGATACTGTACTTAAATATATGTTAGCCTTTGAATTATAACACTAATTCAGAAAACACTTTTGTATGGATATACCCTCTTACCACTGAAGTCAAAATGATGATAATTACCTCGTCTGACTAGGAGATGATGGCTCTTCAAATTGATCTTCTAAATCATTCCGCTTCTCCGTTGTCTCTGTATCCTCCACGACCTCCTCGTCATTTTCTTCAATAATATTTTCAACGTCCATTAAATTCCTACTCTTGAAGAATTTAGAAACTTTTGGGTATTTCGGAGGTACTCTTGGATCCTGTCTACTGGTAGATATAGACATGAAAGAAGCTTCTCCGAACTTGCCAACCAACCCTGCAGTGTTGGTTGCCGCACACATTTTATTTATGATCTGAAAAAAAAGTTTAATACTAACTTCAGGGTATTTATTGTTAAAATAATGTCGAGCATCTTAATAATTTTAATCGAAATTTTAGAACATAAAAATAATCTTGAAATTGATGTACAATAATAGGTTTATATTTTAAAGGATACTTTTTTCAACTATAAACTAAGAATTATTAGTTTCCCTAACTCCAGTTCAAATATGTAAAAAATATGCAAGAAAACGTTTTTAATTAGTTTTTCTTTCAATATTCAATGCAACGCCGATAAGCACATTGTGTAGAGGAAAAATAAACAACGTACGAAATATATTAAAAAAAAAAACATAGGATGCTTCAATGTTTTTGTACAATTTTTACATCCAATGTACATAAGCAATGTATGGTTTAAATTGAATCCATTACTCAAATTAATTTTGACGTAAGAAATTGTAGAATGTACAATACACAGCAGAAGTATTTCCTAACAGTATAAGAGACATATTAAGAAGATTCAGAATTCTATGAGAGAAAACTGGAATAGAATGATTCAGTCAATGAAACTTAAAATTAGGATACTTCCATCATTGTTAAGAGTTTTAGCATTCATGGATCATCGTCCGACGCGTCTATTTTTATTTTATTTTATTGTCCAGTTGTTCTTTTACTGCCCCCGTGAGAAGAGAGAGGCATTCAAGGACTCAAGGAATAAAACTTTTAGCGAAATTCAGAAAACAACTTAAGCTTTTAAAGCGAGAGGCAAAACTTGTTCAGAAATTCATTTTTATAATTCAATTTAGAATAGTAAAAAAACATTAAGATCAATTTAAAAGTCCTTAACTAGTTTCAGGTTCCGTATTGCATGCATGTTAAATCCTGTGGGCCCGTGGGGCAGTATTTATGGTATTCATGAAATACAAACCATAAGTAGTATATTCCTTTTCGTTTTCAAGGTCTGTTAAATGTAATTTGTCAATAAAAGTGTAAGTTGGTAACTGACAAGACATTTTATCTTTTTAAATAGAAAAAGTCCTTATTTTGAGATAAAATACGATATAATAAAAATTATCCTTATTTTCATGAAGTTTATCAAACATAAATCTAGATTTGTTAAAGTAACTTTGTTCTTTTTCTAGGATTTAGGGTTTAAATATTAGAAAATAATTGAATGATACCACTTGATACATATTGTTCAGTATATTATTTGGAGATTTTTGTTAAGTCGCTAGATATTTCATCATCAACTAGATGTATATATGCAAAGTTTATATCCATCTAGAAATATAATAATTATCTTAATGTGTATTTCCTTCCCAGTGTACGAAAATAATAAGTAAAAATAGCATGAACTTAATATTTCAAGTAATGCAATTGATCATTTTTAAATAGAGTATGCGATAACAAAAATGTATTTAAATCTAGAAATAAATTCACGTTCTAAACACGTTTTTAAAATGTGTTTAATATTTAGAAACATAAAATTTCTAGAAAAGTATTTACAGCTGAACAGTTTTTTTATATGAAGAAAAGAGATGCATCAATTATCTGGAGGCGTATCCACTACTAGACCGAGAGGGTTTTCTAAGAGCAATTTTTTCAAGAAATGGATGCTCCATAGCTTGTGGGAGTGTGATTCTATGTACAGGATCGTATTCTAGCATCCTCTTGATCAGATCAAACATATCGTTCCAATCTCTGTTCTCTCTGAACTCACGAGGAATATACCGCTCCAAAGGTTTTACCTTCCTCCTAAAACCAGAAATTTTGATATTATAGATTGAGAGAGAATTAAATAAAAAATTTGAATATAGATTCATGTATGGAAATTCAAGAATACATTCAAAATAACTTCCTCCACCTCACATTTTAAAAACAAAAAAACATGGACACGCATCATTTATACTCTACCTCAAGGCTTATATATATATAACTTTAGCTTGTCTGTCTGTCTATTTGTCTGTTTGTTAGTAACCAATAAACGTCAAAACGGCTGAACCGATCGGGCCCAAATTTTGTATAGGACCTCACGTGACCCCAGGGAAGGTTTATATATGATCAAAAATTTTTAATTTTGTGAAATTTTGAAAAATATTATGAAATCAGCAAACTTTTTTGTTTTTGTTTTATTCTGTTCAAAGAGAAGATGCTCACAGATAAAGCCACAATTAAAAGTTGAAATAGAAGATTGGCGCGCCTAGTTTAATTTTAAAGAAAGAAAATACTATCAACCGCGAAGTTAACAAGATTTTACAAAAGAAAAGGAAACATTGATCCAGAAAGAGTATTCGTTACTTACAAGATGAAAGCCTTGTTACCGGGGTAAATTATAGTATTTTATGTTACCTCACGTATCTTCCTTCCTTAGACTCAGGGTTCCATTCTAGTACTCCTTTCTTGAAGTATGGGGACCCTGAATTTGCTGCTAGCTGCTGTGGTATAGTTCCGAGTATACGTTCCATCATGGCAAGATGCTCCTGGCTGCTATGGGTGTCAAACAACATGAATCCAAGGGCAAGTTCGAAAACAATACACCCAACAGACCAAATGTCACAAGAATGATTCCAACCTAAAAAATATTCTTTTGATATCAAAATGCAAAGGTAAAGTCACGTGTAAACCTAAACATGAAAGTAAAATAAATTAGGGGACTGTTCTCCCAGAAAGTGATTTGATGTTCTGCTTCTTATTGTGTTGGGAAACTTTCTTTTATTCCCCTTAAATATTTTCAACCTATTGTATTTACCTAGTTTGAGAATAACCTCCGGAGCTCTGTAATGTCGTGTTTGGATAATAGATGAGTGGTGTTCATGTTCAAATGTTGCACTACCGAAATCAATTAATCTAAAATAAAAACAATACTAAATCATGTAATCTAGTATTATGAATGTGAGTGAATGAGGACCCGAACCTGATCTCCGGGTTGAGCAGGATATCTCGTTTTGTCTTTTTATCCTTCTTGGTTTTACTGCTGTCATAGAACAGAATATTCTCAGGTTTGAGATCTGTGTGCGTTAACCTGGATTATGATTTTCTTCAGTTTAACATTCCCTAGCAAGGTCAATAATCGATTTGCTTTAGTTTAACATTCCCTAGCACGGTCAATAACCAAGTTCCCCACAAAAATTCTATTAAAATTCTTAATTATTAAAGCCCTAACCAAGCATTTCTATTAATGTTTTTCATGAAATTTTGTGGATTTCATGTGATGAGGCAAATGAAAGAAAATATGATATTGCTATTGAGGAAAAAATATGATATTTTTTCCCATATAAGGTTTTGCATATTTTCCTGTGGGAGCCAAAACTATCAGATAATAAACAAATTCCTTCTTTATTCCTTCCCTCTTCCCCCTTTTTACTTTTAATCTTAATTTCCCCCAAACCCTTAATAGAGCTCTTACAGAATAAACAGAAAAATATACACCCATGGTTCAAAATATACAGGGTGTAAATATTACCCCCCCCCCCCTCCCACACTGAGGGAAAGGGAGTTGATTTGCGATGTTTTGATAACTTGGACATTAACAGGTATGTTTCTTCCTCCAATTTTAATACGTTTCACCACGAATTTATAAATTTTCTCTTAAATCACCTATTTCCCCGCAATTCAGCGAATAAACCCTAAGATCTTTTCGCGTTAAGCAAAACCTCACCTAAGATGGGGGGATGTCAAGAAAATATATACCCCTGAAAATGTATAAACATTTATGTTATCAATGCAATTAACTCTTTTCGTCTATCGTAGGAGTTGAATGAAAAAGATTAAATCCTGTAGCAATTGTTTTCCTTTGAGGTTATCGTCTCTGATTTTTAGAATGAAGAAATTTTCCTTTGAGTGTGAATAAAGTTGACGGAAAGGCAGAGTTCGTAAGCAATACTTCTCACATGCTCCAGAGGATAGGGTTCATAGTTGTTATCCTTAAGGAAATCAAACACACTCTTTCCTGAACAAAAGTTTTTAAGGAGACGACTTACAAAAGGAAAGAATAAAATAAATGAGTAGGGAATCGAAGCTCCTTACTAACCAAATCAGTCTATAAGCTTAGATTTTTAATAATTTTTATAAATTAGGCCTTTTGTCGTGTGACTTTAATTACCGAGAAGCTGGAATGCGATGCATTTGTGTCCGTGATAATCAAACCAGTCGTACATCTGGACACACTTAAACCTACTATCCGGGTCCTTCTCAGCCAGCTTATTCAACACATTGATCTCAAGCTTAGCAGCGTCCCGATACTTCTTCACATTCTTTATGATTTTAATCGCAAGTATTTTCTTTCTACTCATATCGTCACACTTGACTACCTTGCCAAAAGTTCCTTCACCCAACTCATCCAGAATCTTATACCTAGAAAGATTTAATAAGATTTCAAATAAAGTCTAAAATGTTTGATAAAAGTTTAATTTAGCCAGTTAGCTGATTACCTGCCCTGAATTATATCTCCTTTTTTAAATATAAGATGGCCTTCTTCATCATCTTCGACTAGAGGACGAGAGTCACGCTTGCTTCGTTTCGTATTGCCTCTAAAATATAGACTGTGTTTAGTTAAGTTATAATTATAAATTTTCAAATTATCTGATTTAACCAACCTGTAAGATCGACTACGGGACCTCTTAAAATTTCTACTCTTGTCCTGACCATTCGATCCTTTTCGCTCTGTTCTCCGCGAATAATCTTCCTCTCTATGCCGTTCATCATAGTCGTTTCGTCTCTCTAAGTCCCGCGACTGTAGACGACGGGAATCCCTTCTGTTCTCCGGATATCTTTCTTTTCTACGCGATTCTCCGCGATAAGATTGGTCTGGACCACAATACCTTTCATCCCTACTATATCTCTGATCTCGTCTGTTTCTACTTCCGTCCCGTCTCGTCAATTCTCTATCCTCATAATGCTTGTCGTAGTTCGCTGACCTTGAGTCATGTTTCCGCGAGTATCGGACCTCAAATCTATCTGCATCTTGTGGATCTTCATGTCTCAGGTCTCGACGTGATTCGTCTGATCTAGATCGTCTCCGCTTAGGAGCGGAATAGGGAGATGGTTCACGAGTTCTTTTCCGAGGTCTTGAAATCCTGTCAGTGCTCGTTTCCATCTGGATGTCCTCTCTATTTCGAGCCCTTCTTCGACCTCTGTCGTCACGAGCTAAAGCAAGATATCTAATTATATTAATGTGATATCTTCGAAAAATTTGATATCGATATATACTTCAATTTATCTGAAATATTCGAATATGTAAATAAATTCGAAGTGTGTCGACATACATTGTGTGCAAATTAATGCAATGCAAAATGGTCGAATGGAGTAAATTAAAAAGAATAAATTCATATACATGAAAATTATTATGGTCTTATACAAATGTAAGGTATATTCCTAGAGAACGATTTTTGTACCCCCCCCCCCTTCTATCAATTTGGACATGGG